>NC_066587.1:11417557-11512557 GCF_905475345.1 Vespula vulgaris
TACCGATGAGAACGATCGAGACTCCTTTAAACGTTTCTCTCATTTGTTGCTTTCGTTGAACGACTGTTTTTGAAAGTACCAAAAAGGTTTAGGCCATTATTTGAACAATTAACGATCGAGGGTCTGAATACTTAACCTTCGAACTCTGAGGCCAGTCTTTCTTGTTTACCTAGCAAACGTAGCGACATACGCATTTCTAGCACCGTAACGAGGCAAGCCTCTTTATCGTTCGTATCGTCCGCGGTGTAGGTACATATATGTATGTGTATGTACGTGAGAGTACTCGGAGTATCGAAGAAGCATAAGAATAATAAGAATACGAAGCGAGGCGTAGTCGTCGATTAGGCCTCGGCAAAGTCTTGTTCTTTTTTTCTTTCTTTCCATCTCTCTCTGTCTCTCTTTTTTCCTTCTCAATATGGAACCAGCCCACCTCGTCGAGCTCTATCTCTCTCTCTCTCTCCCTCTCTCTCTCTCTCCCACCCTCTCTTCCTCCCTCCATCTCTCTTTTCCTCTTTCTTTTCTCTTTCTTTTCTTCCTTTCGTGTCTCTTGGACCCTGGCTTATCGCAAAACGTCCTCGCGCTTTGAAGAGGAGAAACGAAGAGGAAGGAAAGAGACAGAGAGAAAGAGGGACAGAGAAAGAAAGAGGAACGCCCTGCTATCGCCCATTACACGCGTGCATTCGCGTAGATCGAGACACGAAGTTCTATGCACACCCGTAGGCTGTCACGGACACGTGCATCTATGTATGCACGAACGTATATATGTGTGCGCACGTTTAATAGTGTACGTTACTCGCCACCCACAGACCCCTCTCGTAGTTGCGACTTCCCCTCGTGCACGCGCTATGGTACCCCTTTCTGGTGCACGTGTTCCACCTCCTTCTCCTCCTACCACTCCATCTCCTCCTCTTCCACCTCCTCCTCTTCCTCCTCTTTCACCTCCTCCACTGCCATCAAGCACACGATCCTCTCTCGTGGGTGCGTGTGCGCGCGCGTGAGCGCTCGCTGCTATTCAACGGGAAAATAGCGAGAGTCGATCGGTGTAACGGAAAATTTTACACACCCACGATACGTTGGTGAGTGAGAGAGAGAGAGAGAGAGAGAGAGAGAGAGAGAGAGAGAGAGAGATGATAGACGAGTGTTTCACGAGTCGTTAACGAGAACCGATAAATTTTTTTTTCTTCGTTCTAGACACGCGTGCGCGCGCACACACATACGCACACTTTTTCATTTTCATCTTTTCCACCGTGACGTTTCCCACACATATCCGTACCATCGAAAAATTACGAATAGTTCGTCGGGAAAGAGAATATCGAAGGAACTTGGAGAAAAAGTATTGAGATCGTTGAAGAGAAACTCGACGTGATCGGTCAATTTTCCGGTGAATGTAAAAAGATGCATGCGGAAAGGAAAGGGTGGTTGTAGAAACTTCCCACTTGCGTTTCGGGCGCCGTTACGTCGTCGTACGAAGGGCACTGGAACGCTTGTCCGACTAATATTTGACAAATTTGTATGCACATTCACGTGCAACCTAGACCATCTCGTACATGCATATAATACATATAGATATGTATATACATATGTATACATAATATACATATATATATGTATATACATATATATATACATGTATGTAGCAGAGAATCGAGTAAAACGTTGGAGAGAATATGTACATAGAGACACATGCATTTGCACGTATGTGTCAGGCAGTAGAAGTACGCGTTAGCTCTGCGAGAGATGAAAAGAGTGAGAGAGGAAGAATGAGAGGGAAAGAGGGAGAAAGAGAGAGAGAGAGAGAGAGAGAGAGAGGGCACATGGACCAGGTCGGCACACTGTTGCCAACGCGATAAAACCAATCACCGAAATAACCACAGACCACCTCAGCCGGCTTCCCGTCATGGACACGTGGCCCGCGAGAGAGAGCATATACACGCATACACTCGTACACACATTTCACACGCAATCCACGGCACCGTGTCGCCGATATGACGACACACATATACTTCCATAAGCGAGAGTGAGCGAGTCGATACCTATATTCGTATCCATTTCTCTCTCTCTCTCTCTCTCTTTCTCCCCTTTAGACCCTCATTGGTCTATCTCGCTTCTATCTCTATCCTTCTTCCTCTCATCTCGTTCATATATGTTCATCTCTCTCTCTCGTTTCCTGGTCTGCTCTCCGTCGCTACACTGCATCCCGTAGATATCTACGTGCACGTATGGAAGCTGGTAGCACGCGTAGCTCGAAGCCCTGCGGCTTCGCGATGCTACCGCTGAAGGTTTAATTAGCGAATCGGTTAATCTGATATGCGACTATTAACGCGAAATCGGTGCGACGATAAGTAGTAGACATCGGACGTAAGTGCTAATTGGACAATGGTAAAAGTGCCTTAAAAAGATGGGAACTAGAAATCTCTTTGGAGATAGACAAGTTTTACGGTTATACACGGACGAAAATATTTTCTTTTCCTTTTTCTTGTTCCTTCCTTTTTCTCCTTTTTTCGATCGATTAAAATCTCGATTTATGGTACTCGTTTATGGGGATAAACGCGAGTAGGGAGAAAACGAATACGTACGGTGGAGGAAGGAAGAAAGAAAGAAAATAGAGAGAGAGAGAGAGAGAGAAAAAAGAATGAGAAAGACGCCGTCGTCGGGCGAGTTTTCGCGAGGGCTCTCTGTGTCTGGGCGTACTACTCTCACCTAATGGGCGACATAAACTCCCCCTCGAAAATCTTAAAATAGTCGGTGCAATTTATGCGTCCTGTTTTTGCACCTTCGCCATCGTTCTCTTTTCACCGGCACATTTTACGATATATCTCTCTCGCTCTCTCGTGACTAGAGGAATATACAAACGTATATGTGTATGCATATATGAGTACTAAACTCATATTGTACTTGTAGAATTTTGTAGAGGTACGCTTATATACGTGTGCATTTACATTAATATGTGTACTCATAGGTACACGTAGGTGATTACGCTTACAGATGGTTGCTACTGGCAGCATCATATCCTTGCAGAGAGAAAGAGAAAGAGAAAGAAAGAGGGAGAGAGAGAGAGAGAGAGAGAGAGAGAGAGAGAGAGAAAGAGGAAGAGGGAAAGAAGTTGAAACTTGTTTGCTTATTTTTGAAATTAACGTGCACCGTAAACGCACTGGCCCACAGGCATAGCACGCATATTAACGTTAAGTACGATCGCTCGTGAATTTTTCTTACATACGTAGATACTATATTTTTTTTCCGCGACTAACGATAAATCCTCGTATTCCTTTGGAGGAAGCAAATCGAGAAAGAGTATTTAAATGATTCCACTAAGTTTCCGATCGAAGAAAAACTTTTTTTTTCGTTTCTTCTTTTCTTGCTACATTTATTCAATATAATATTACGAAGTTGTAAAGTTTAGAAAAGAGAAATACGTTTTGTATTTTTTATTTTTATTATTTATTTGTTTTTTTTTTTTTTTTTTTTTTTTTTTTTGGTACTATTTCCTCATCGGATTCTTTTGACCTGGATCAACTAGGAGACATTAAAACTATTTCAAATCGATCGATATCTCTAAAAATAATACGAAAGGAACGTGTAGACACAAGAGAAAAACACTTCTGAATTTGTTAGAGATTCTAATCGATAGCGAAACTCTCGTCTCATTACGCATTGCCGTATACCAGATCGAATATCGGACGTTGACACAGTGGCCTATATAATTTACTGGAAAGATACCTGCTCAATGACCTATATTATTTCTCGGAAAGCACATTTGTCAAAAAAAGGCGAGTGAGAATTCGATGGTTGGAAAATTTGTAATCCCTCTTTATATATACACACACACATATATATATATATATATATATATATGTATAGGGATAAAAAAAATATATATAGGGACATATATTGTAAGAACGCGCAAAACACGTCTAGACACACTTGTTGACATCAACACAAGAAAAACATTACAAAAAACCTACGAGCTTGCACATTTTTTAACGATCTTAGGCTTCGACCTAAGAAAGCGTAGAAGGACATAAATAACTATGTAACTATACTTCGCACGAACCGTATCTCTCATCCTATAGATATATAAGGACATTGTTTGTACATAAACATATCCGTAAATTTATCAATGCGTGATATAGAGAACTACGACTACGACTATTTTAGAATAAGTTCTTTCCTGTAAGGAAAATACATAATTATGAGCAAGACGAATAAATAGAAAACAACTTCTTCTTTCTTTTACATAGATACATATTACGTATCTCGTAAAGGTATATTTATACTCATACTTACACACGCATACACAGAGATCGTTTCACTAACGCTTGTAGATTTCTCTAAATAATAAATGGCCACCACATTCGAGATAAAGAATCTCTGAACTTTCGAGCATAAACAAAAAAAAGGGATGCCTTCTTGGTTGGTACCGATGAAAGAATGTTATCTAGAAGATAAGTGTGTCCTGGGGATTTACATCCGTCGATAGAGCTGTCGGAATGACACACGTATGTACGGCTTCCGCGTGTACGTTTCACGTACCGATAGGAACCGGCCGGTAGAAAAGCTAAAGATAGCGACACGGGTAGCTTTAACGCCTACTTCCGGGACAAAAGGGTGCTGCTCGTTGACGTTCCTATCCAATGTTATAGATAGTATATACATTTGTGATAGAGAGATCGAAGGATCGATGGATGATGGAACGAATTCCAAACGTATTCCTATATTGACAACAATCTCGACAACAAATGACAAATTCGCTATAAAGCCTGAGTAATTTACAATCGATGCCTTTATCTACGAGCCTTGATCGATCGATCAATGGATCGATAGATAGATAGATAGATAGATAGATAGATAGATAGATAGATAGATAGGTAGATGGATGGATAGATGGATGGATGGATCGACTAATTTCAACGACAAACTAAAGAGCGAGTATTTTCGGAACACCACGAGAAGATACAAGATTCATTTGTATTTACGCGAGTTGCACAGAGCACAAGGGAAGGTTACGAGGGACCCTCGGCAGTTTTGCAACAAAGCGGAAACGAATTACACAGGAAATATTGCGGTAGAGGGAAGTAGACGTACCTACCTACTTTCCCTTCTACCCTCTCTTCTCTGTTCCTCTTTAAAGCCGTTCGTTTAATATATATAGTTGCTACGAATAAACAGACAAGAGAGTTGCTCTCTCTTTCTCTCTCTCTCTTCCTCTTTCTCCTTTTACCTGACTCTCTTTGTCTCTTTGTCTCTCTCTCTCTCTCTCTCTCTCTCTCTCTCTCTCTCTCTCTTTCTCTCATTCTCTATAACGTAACAACGACTCGTTTATTAGTGAACTGAGATACTCGTTCCGAAAAGGGACTACAACAATTAGCAGCAGGCTTCGTTCATAAGATGTCACTACACTTGTGTATGTATATATATATATGTGTTGTTTAGTCCTTTCGTTGAAAGAATATTTTCTCCTCGGTGATGTGTATTGAGGATGTCAGTAACAGAACAATATATATATATATATATATTTAGATTCGACAGACCTTCGAGGGAAAACAATCGAGCAGTAGCAAAGAAGCCGCAACCTAGGGAAATCCTGTCAATCGTAGGGTACGACCGGCTCATAAATTATAAGACTAATTATTGCGCTAGTGGTGTCTCTTCCTTAACTCGAGCTATCGCGCACTCGCTCGCTCGCTCACTCGCTCGCTTTTTGCACTAGCAACCGACTGCAAAAAGTTTTACTTAATCATGTCGCAAAGTCGTTCTCCACAAAGAAGCAGTTTTATCATCCTCCGAGGAAAAGGACTGTCTCTCTCTCTCTCTCTCTCTCTCTTTTTCCCTTTTTCTTTTTCTTTTTCTTTCACTTCTTTCCTCGAGCGAGGGTCCTCTAACTTCGGTAGAAAAACGGAAAAGCGTAGCACCGTTGGGGGTGAGGAAACTCCCTTTCTCTCTCTCTCTCTCTCTCTCTTTCTTTCTCCTCAGGGCTTTCACATCCAGGGCTACTCTAGTTTTCGAGGTTATCCCTAGATAGGGAAAAAAATGTCTCGAGCACGGCAGCTGGGTAAAATCGTATCTCTAGCAGCGTCGTAGCCGTCGCCGCCTCTGGTCTCTCCGTCCACCCTCTCCTTCTTCTTCTCTTCCTCCTCCTCCTCTTCCTCCTCCTTCTTCTCCTCCTCCTCCTTCTCCTCCTCCTCCTCCTCCTTTTCCTCCACCTTCTTTTCCTTCTCCTTTTACTCCTCCACCTCCTCCTTTTGACGAAGGGGTCGTCCTCGTTGTCGGAGAGTATTGGCCGCCACGAGCAAAAACCTTGGAGCCGTGTGCGTGCATGTATGTGTCTGTGTGTGTGTGTGTGTGTACGAGAAAGAGAGAAAGAGAAAAAGAAAGAGAGAGAGAGAGAGAGAGAAAGAAAAAGAGAAAAAGATAGACGGAGAGAGTTAGCGTCGCCAGTATTTGTCCGTTCGCTGAAGGTTTGTACGTGTAAAGGTACGAGAAAAGAGGATGAGAGAGATAGAGAGAAAGAGATGGAAAGAGAAAAAGAGAGAGAGAGAGAGAGAGAGAGAGAGAGGGATAGAGAGTAGAGGAAAAGGGAAGAAGAGGAGGAGAGCAAACCTGTGAGACTCGTTCCACCGCACACAGGCCATCCTATATTACGGAGTCTCACCCTCTACTACCCTGTCCAACCCCCTACTCTACCCCTCGCCCCCGGACCCTCGAGATGAAACCCAACTTCTCTGCTCTGCCGCTGCTACCTCGACTCTCACCCAACCTTTCTACCTCGCTCCTTCTATCTCTCACTCTCTCTCCCGCGCGCGCACACGTATACACTCTCTCGCACACACTAACACACACACACACATACATACACATACACATACACACAGAGCCCTTCTAGCTCGTAGCCTGTCGGAAAGTAAGGGAGTCCTTTGGGGTTGAATTGAGGGAGCGAGAGGAGTAGAACGCTGCTGCGGAGAAGGTAGGACACGGGCAAGAGGAACGTGTCCGAAGAGCGCGTTGTATATAACTTCGCTGGAGCGAGTTCTCTCATACACATAGATACTTACACACGCATACATTGGGACCACTCTAAGAGCACCCGCGCGCGTGTTTGCACGCGTTGAGCTTCTGCTACTCCGCGCGTATACCTGACTCCTCTATATATATCTCTCTTTCTCTCTCTCTCTCTTTATCTCTCGTTCTCTTTCTATTTCTATCTCTCTCTATCTCTCTGTGTCTTCTTTCCCTTTATAAGTGTATATGTATATATGTGTATGTGTGTGTGTGTGTGTGTATGTGTGTGTGTAGCTCGGTGGGTGAATCGAGGAGTACGGGTGAGCTGCCGCTGGGTGATATTAATTTCTCTGCGAGCGCTTTCGTCCATCTACCTTCCCACCGCGACTACGGAAGGTCCCTCGTGACCTCGCGAACGAAAAAGAGAGAGAGAGAGAATGAATGAGTGAGAAAGAGAGAAAGAGAGGGACAGAGAGAGAGAGAGAGAAAGATCGTTGTGACATTCGGCGGTCATTTCAAACCTACGACGACGCCCTTTTCGTCCCCTTTTCTTTTCACCATTCGCGCGAGACCCTTCGCAGGTAGATTTTCAAACTTCTTTCTAAAGGGATTTTTCACTTCTGCGCTTTGTATATCTTAACAGGTGAATTTGTGTGAAAGTAACGTAAATAATCCTCTCTTATGTAAAAGAAAGAAGAAAAAGAAGAGAGGAAGAAATAGAACGGTAAAGCGAATTGATTAGTTTCAAATCGATTAAACAAAGATGTAACAGCGTGTGGCGTTGATCGCATTACTCTAAGACTATACCTCATCCGTTTATCAGCCCGATATACTTGGACACAGATCCCGTCTAGATACAAGTTTAATGGACTCGACGAATTTCACCTGACTATATTTGGACATGGAAGGAGCTTGAGATATACCAGCGGAAAATTATATTCGAATCCGATTCGGTACACGTACGCTCAACAAGAAGGAGTTAACTCGATCAGGATTCTTCATCCAATGACTTTACGGTATTATCTTTGTCATTGCTATTATCGTACATTTATAAATAACAAATATCTAATCGGTATAACATTTTAGCGAAAATACACATGGAAGAAACCGAAGACTTTTTATAGTTCCATCGAGGAAAAAAATGGAAGAAAAGGAAAATAAACATCGTTCTCTCGATGTAGAACATGAAAAAGGGTTTGAAGTGGGGGAATAGAGAGAGAGAGAGAGAGACAGAGAGAGAGAGAGAGAGAAAGAGAGAGAGAGGAGGAAGACAGAAAGAGAGGGATACACGAAAGGACTTAAAATTCGAACGAGCACGAGAAGCAGAACGTTTCGAAACGCTTCACGTTTCGCTCCGGTACGAAGCACCGTCTAAACCGTGGATCCTTTGTAATCTCGTTGAGGACGATCGCGGACCATCCCAGGGATTCTCTACAGCCGCTTGCCCGGCTTGAATCCTCCAGTCTAAAAAGCCGTATAGCGGTAGCCATAGAGCGCGTAGCCACCCTCATCGCGCGCATAAATCACAATAGAGGCGGAAAGTGGTGCGGTGAACTTCTCAAGCAGGGATATGTTCTCGGAGCTGTAGTCTTCTATCTCGAGGCCCTTTCTTCTCCTCCTTTTCTTCTTCTTCTTCTTCTTCTTCTTCTTCTTCGTCGTCGTCGTCGTCGTCGTCGTCGTCATCGTGATCTTCTTGCTACTCCACAGCTTCCAGTTTTTCTTCTCTTTCTCTCTCTCTCTCTCTTTTTCTTCATCCTAGCCCTACGAAATTCAACGAGATACACTCCTTTCCTTCTTCCCCTTTTAGAAAAGTCACCTTAGCTCTAAAATTGTATAGAAGCATGACTCAGAGATTACTATAATGATTGATACATTCCGAAGGACGTACTTAGTACTTATATTTATAGCATCTTCGAGATATTTATTGTCATCATTCTTTCGTCGTCATCTCCATTTTTAACAATAATGAAATTCGTTAGGTATATTGTAAGTAAGAATTGTAGGTGTTTTTATAAAAATATAGAGACACTGATGCGCGATACACACGTAATGAAGAAGAAACGTGTTCGTGAAGACGATGAGCGAAGTAGAAAGGAGGGACAAATATGAGAGTGGGAAGATCGAACGTCATCTTTTATACCTTAGGTGGTCCCCGTGGATCCTAGCTGAGTCCTCCTTTCGTATCTTTACCCCCATTTCATCTTCTGCCACCCCACAGGCTCCCAAACCGCCCTTATTCTCTTTCTCTCTCTCTCTCTCTCTCTCTCTCTCTCTCTGTCTCTTTCTTTCTCTTTTTCCCTTTCTGTCTCCATCTCTTTCTAGCTCTTATTCTCTGCTAGCCTTTACCGTACTACTCCTCAAGTCTCTTAGGTTGGGTTTCTCTATCCTCCTACTACTACCTCCATTTTCCCCTTTCTGCCCCTTTTCCATCCGTCCCTTCGAATCGCCCGAAGCAAAAAACCTGCCAGTCTGCACAAGGGGTAAAAACGGTCGGGAACAGGACGGGAGTGGGTGGCTCTGCTGGTGGATGAAGCTAGGGAATTATTTTCCGAGATCTCGACCATGATTTTCCATGGCTGTCGGTAGTAGAACTATAAAAAAAATTATATAAAAATTTTTGAAACGAGTTTCCGAGACGATATAGATACCTGCGTTAAATACACGCATAAATGCATACGCCCAACCCCGAATCCTTTTTAATTTCGACTCTTCATGGGATTTGATGTAAACGTAACAGGCTACACGGATATAGTCTATTTTTCTCGGTTATGAAATGTCAATTTCAAATGTTATGATCGCCGATAACACGTAAACAGATTCTTTGAGCTAAATGAATATTTTGAACGGGATTATAAATATTTTGGAGAAAATCATCGTAATGGGATTTCGTCCGTCCGTTCGTTCGTTCGTTCGTTCGTTCGTTCTCCCGTTCTATTCGTTCGTTCCTCGGGTCGA
The DNA here is from genome assembly GCF_905475345.1 of Vespula vulgaris. Lineage (NCBI taxonomy): Eukaryota > Metazoa > Arthropoda > Insecta > Hymenoptera > Vespidae > Vespula > Vespula vulgaris. The sequence goes on from NC_066587.1 coordinate 11,427,509, forward strand.
GCGATAGCCGTTCGGATTTTACGAACTTCCTCGAGGAAGACCGAAGACGTAAAATCACGTAGAAACGAGGACGAGCTAAAGTGGTGGAGAAGTAGGGCGAAGGGCGATGTATGTCGGGGAGAAGAATGCAAGGTGGGCTGAGCGTGGGTGGAAAGACTGCAGAGGATGAGGGTTGATGTAGAAGGATATTTTTCAGGCTTCTTCTCGACGGTTCTTCGAGCGTTATAGAAAACCACTCCTCCATCACAGCACCGGGATTCCCTTTTCCTGCGGGTACGACCTTTCACCCTAGCCCTCGTACCACCACCGTCACAAGAAACAGTATTAAAAATCGGAAGTTGAAGCGTGCCCGACGTCGATTGATTTTAAAAGAAGGAAAAAAGGAAAGAAAGAAAGAAAGAAAGAAAAAAAGAAAAAGAAGTCCTTTAAGAAAAACGACGAACGAAACATTTTTATTCGTACGTTTTACGAACTATAAAAATCGATCCTTTCCATAACAGAATAATCATTAATGGAGAAAATCGATTCGACGCGACTCGATAAACTTTATCTCGAATTCTCTATTCCCGGCTTATTTGCAGCTAATTCGGCGAATTTAAAATAGAAGAATTGGGACAAAGAAGTCAGCGAAGCAAGCTAGTAGTTTCTCGAGGGTAACACGTAGGGATTAAACGTTCCCTTTGTTCGTTCGCGGTCAAAGTCGGCCGTCCGGTCGGACCATACCTACCCCTTTGTCTTTCGGTGTCTTTCTCGCAAGAAACTTCGCTCTTCAACGTCCTCTCCCTTTTCTCTCTCTCTCTCCCTCTCTTTTTTTCTTTCTCTTTCTCTACTTGCCCCCTTACTTCCTTGCCCGGTTTTCTCCTTTGGTATTAGACCTTTAGGTAATGCCATCGTGGGCTCTGCCGTCACTCTACCCCCACAAACCTCTACAATTTCGATCCCCTATCCGCAAAGTGAGAGAGGAAGAGAGAGAGATGGATAGATAGATAGATAGAATAAGAGCTAGCTCTTCTATCCAGTCGAGAGAGAGAGAGAGAGAGAGAGAGAGAGAGGGGGAGAGAGAGAACCACCCTTCTTCTTCTTCTTCTTCTTCTTCTTCTCCCTTCTCCCCCTTTTCCTCCTATCCTTCAAGCAACCTTCCTCCATCTCTTCCTCTTTCTGGAAACGAAGGAAGAGCTTCGACGGAGCCAAAGAGGGGTAGAGCAGAGTATACGGCGACGGTGCGCAGAGGGGCGGTTGCTCGGAAGGGTAAGTTTCTTGTTAGGGTCCAGACTCAGTGGCGACTCCTAAGTTTCTATAGGCATGTGTTCCCTGGCGCGGAAGGGGACACGGAGGACTGGGTTCGCTTTTAAGGGGGAGTAAAGAGTGAGACAGAGAGTGAAAGAGAGAGAGAGAGAGAGTGAGAGAAAAGGACGAAGAAAGAGAGAGAGTGAAAGAGAGAAAGAGAGAGAGAGAGAGAGAAAAAGAGAGACAGATAGAGAGAGAGAGAGTTACAGCCGGAGGTAGCGAAGGGTCCAAATAGCCGTGCCTGGACAAACAAACCAATGGACCCGAAATTCGCTGTCCCGTGATTCGGATTGTTTGAAGATTAAATCAGCCTCGAACGGTGCTGCCTCCGAGTGCGGCCACTCGAATACGATTGTGTGGCGAACGTTTCATTCTCTCTCTTTCTCTCTCTCTCTCTCTTTTTCATGAAAAAAAAATAAAATAGAGAAAGAGTTATATATAGATATGTGGTTTCACGTTACGGATACATTAACGTTTATTATTGGCACGCGTCTCCGTTGATAATACTTAATCGTTTTCATGATTCTTATCGCGTAATTACGGAACGCGTGTCCTTCCGTGAACGTGATAAAAAAAAAAAAGAAAAAAGAAGGAAAAATAGTAATAACAAAAGAAAGAAAGTAAATAGGTAGGTACTATCATGTTTCCTTTATACAATGCAGAATCAACTTTCACGAATGGCCAAACGTTGTCACGCTTTCCTCGCAGTCGGCGAGCAACATTAATTTCGTTCTGCGACGAGGTGTCCCGCGGCGAAACAAATTAATAGCCAGGGAAGATCGTCGGCAGCGCGCATACTATTCGCACCACAGATAATTTCCTATCCGTCCGGTTGCCCGAGTCGATGCGCCAGTAAAATAGACTCGATACGATCGTTTTGATATCGAATAAATAAAAGAGTTCCCGAACGATATCCCTCCCACGAATCGACCCACCTTTTTCTTTCTCGCATTTTATCGACGTGTGTGTCTCTTTCATGCGAATAGCTACTAGATATGTATATATGTATATATGTATGTTTATATGTATATATATATAAAATAGATGTATGTATATCTATGTATATATGTACATGTATTCGATCAAGACGGATTGGATGGCACGTCCATCGAAATTTAATCGATGCTAATGGAATATGTTATCAACCCTTATATCGATCGAACGTTCTCCGACTTTTTTCGGGAATTCGAGAAACGAAGAAATAAGAATAGGAAGACGTTGATATCGTCGTTAACTATTTCAGTGAATAAGAGACGTAGTAAAAATATCATAGATCACTTTCCTCAGTAGACATTCTCATTAATTATACCATATCTTCTCTACTTCTCAAGTCTTCATTACTTCACTTAGTAATTCCGAATCGAATTCAATAGTCAAAATTGATCATGGAAAACACGTTGGTTATACTTTTCTCTTCGTTATTCTAGATCGTCTTTACGAGCGTATAGAAATCAAACGTACAAAGAAAATTAGTCGAATTAATGGAAAAGCTTTTTTCTTTCTAAGAGAAAGAGAGAGAAAGAGAGAGAAGAAAAATGAGAGAGAGAGAAATAGAAAAAAGGTAGCAATTGGCTATACAGCGTCATCATCATCGATCTCAAACTCGGAAGCTCGAGTTCGAACTCGGGCAGCGGTTCCACCTGCGGATCGACGTGGGTCGATCGAAACGTCTGTGTAGGCACCTGTGCGCGCTCGTTCGATCGCTCTCGGACGCTCAACACTGTTCTAGACTCCCTCTTTCTATCCACTCTCTCATTCTCTCTCATTCTCTCTCATTCTCTCTCTCTCATTCTCTCATTCTCTCTTTCTCTCTCTCTCTCTCTCTTTCTGTTGAGAGAGCGAGGTGAACGTTCTTCGTTCACCGGCTACGAACGCTGCCGGACACTATTTAATAATACATTACCATGTACATTAACGCGATACAGGGACGATACCGTAGCCGTGCTGGTCGACGTGCGAGTTCACATTAAAAAGCGTATGCGTCCGCGCGCGCGCGAACATTCATATATATATATACAGAGAGAGAGAGAGAGAGAGAGAGAGAGAGAGAGAGAGAGAGAGAGAGAGAGAGAGAGAGAGAGAGAGAGAGATAGATAGATAGATAGATAGATAAAGAGAGAGAGAGAGAGAGAGAGAGAGAGAGAGAGAGAGAGAGAGAGAGAGAGAGAGAAAGAGTGAGTGCGTAGAACACACTCGTACGCATCGCTGGTCCACCTACCTATCTTTGTGTACCTTTCACCGTAGTGACGCGCGAAAGAGGGGTAACCAAGGGGTACCTACCCCTTCTCCGCGTAAAGCTCTCTCTCTCTCTCTCTCTCTCTCTCTGGCTCTCTCTTTCATCATTCGCTTCCTCTTTCTCTTTCTCTTTCTGTCTCGAGAGCAGAGAACGTACTATTATTCGTGCACACTCTCGTGCATAGAGAAAGAGAGAAAGAGAGAGAGAGAGAGAGAGAGAGAGAGAGAGAGAGAGAGAGAGAGAGAAAGCCCGAACGCACACTTGTACGCATAGACACGCACGTGGTACGCGTTCCTGCCTGTATATTTCAAGTCTGCGGGCATAGTTACAGTGCAGCGTGCAATATGCACGCTCTGAGGGATAGAGAGAGAGAAAGAGAGAGAGAGAGAGAGTGAAAGAGAGAGAGAAAGAGAAAGAGAGAGAGTGAGGTAGAACGTGGACTATAGTGCTCGAAGCCTCCTAGTGCATCGACTGGGGAGTTGGGGTTGAGGTAACGAGAGAGAGAGACAGAGAGAGGGAGAGAGAAAGAGAGAGAGATAGAGAGAATGACGTTGGTATGGGTTTAGTACGAGGTATAGTGGACAGCCTGCTGGACTAACTGGGGCTCGTGTTACGGGGGCGCACACTGGCGAACTTAATATACCTACATGCTTGTTGCAGGTTAGTGGAGAGGGACAGTGCAGGACGGGGTGAAAGATAAAGGGGAGGTAAAGGGGTTCGGGGAAGCGAAGGACTGGAAATGGGTAGGGAATGAGGCAAGGTGAGAGAAAGAGAGAGAGAGAGAGAGAGAGAGAGAGACAAAGGAGAGGAGAGTACAGTCTAACCAAAATGTTAATTATTTAACTAGGAGGAAGCTTCGTTAACGAGCGGAATAGGTATGGTAGAGTTGCCTGAAACCTGAAAGCGGATGGGTGAAAAGGGATTGGACAGGTGACGGAAAGAGCGGAAGGGATTTTCGGTAGTCTTGAGTTTCTTTTTCTTTTTTTTTTTTCTTTATTTATTCATTTGTGCCTTTCTTTTTGTTTCTTATTTATTTATTTATCTATTTTTTTTTGTCTTTTGCTTTCGGTCTTTCAACGAGAAACGAAATACGGAGAACTTCCGGGAGTTTAAGGAAAATGGATGGAAGTGGTCTGATCGACGAGTTTGGCCGTGCGTGTTAGAGAATAACCTGTATATACCTCTTCTGAAACTATGGACGGACGTTTGAAAAGTCTTCGGTGTTAGGGGGATGATCGATGTTAAAGCTGCCCGATGGACTTCTTTTTTAATCGCGTGACGCTTTTCGCGTCCGCGTTCTTACCTCGTGGTAAAGTAATTTCGTACGTTATGGAAACACCAATAAAAATGTATAAAAGAGAAAAGTGGAATAAAAGGAAAAAGAAAAAGAAGAAAAAAGATAGATGTGAACGTTCACTGGATCTTAGAAAGAAACATATCTTCTGTCCTCGAAAAGAAAGACGATTAAAAGATTAGAAAACGTTATTTTCAATTTTCACTCTATGATTTCCATTTACATGCCAGAAAAGAAACAAAATTAATATTAGCACAGATAGTTACACGTCCCAAATGTGGATAAATAATGCGATAACGCGATTGTTTTACTCAACGATTTTCACTCGACCCCTCGACCTCTTTCCTTCCTCCTATCCTTCGGCTCATCAAGCCCCTTTTTGCATGACCGCGATCCTGGGGGCCTGGAAAGTGTAACGGACGTAGAATAGAGAGGGAGAAAAAAAGAAAGAAAGAGAGAGAGAGAGAGAGAGAGAGTGAGAGAAAAGACTACGGTCGCTCGTACTACCCCCTTGAGCGAAAATGGGGTAAATCGAGATGAGAGCCAGGGAAATTAGTGCGTGGAGGATTTTATTGGAGCGTCGGCGTGTAATGAAGATTTTACGAGCGACGCTCGATTATTGGTTATTTAACGTCCTCGTGCCTATGGAGGAGGCCGAAGGGTGGAAGCGAATAGAACGATGGGGTGAGCGCAGTTTTCTCTCTCTTTCTCTTTCCCTCTCTTTCTCTTCCTCTCTCTCTCTCTCTCCTCCTCTCCCCCTTCTAATTGTTTTCCACCGTCGACGTTACCTCAACGACTACCCTTCCCAACTTCGTTCGCGATCCAAGGATAGATATCTCAGACGTGAGACACTCTAATTACCTTGCCAAGACGAGTAGAACGTTGGAAAGGATCATCGGGTAGAGGTAAGGGGGAAAGGATCGGAGCAACACAAAGAGATATCTTTTCTTAGCGAGACGCGAGTACTCGTTTGCTTTATGGAAATGAGGGATGAAACAGATAGTACGTGGATATCCCCGCTAATTCTTTCGTCCTTGCACCCCTAATGCATTCCGTACACGCTTCCCTTTCTCCCTTTTCGGCGAGTATGCAGAAGGTATTTGGTGGTGCAGTGGAATACTGTTGGTACTATTGCTGGTAATGCGTTTCCCGTTAGACGAATAAAGTTACGAATTGTAGTCAAAAAAATATAGACGCAATGTTCCTCCCTATATGCGCAAATCATTTCTCCACACATCTATATTTCTTTTTCTTCTTGATTTATTTTACTTACTTATTTATTTCTTTTTTTCCTTTAATTGAGAAACATCGTTTGAAATTTCGAATGTTGGCAAAGTTTAGTATTTCGCCGACATCGCCAAGTTGTTTCTTTGCCTTATCAGTAACGCGTTCATCGTCCACGAAACATCTTCGTAAAGCAAGTTTCGTTCGTCTTTATAGTCAGTCTCCGCAGCTACTCTTCAAGTTTCTCATCGTAGAACGGTTACGTTCTTCGTCGTCGTTCTTGCTTTCTACACGCTACTAGCCAGCAACAACGTCTTCGTCGTTCTGGTCTCCATCCAAGGCGATGTCCTTGAAGGTTTCTAGGGGAACTCAGGAGAGAACTTACGAAGGTCCGTGATATCACGATCCACCTACAGGTTCAAAGAGGGAGGGAGGGAGAGAGAGAGAGAGAGAGAGAAAGCGGCCATTTTGCTCGCTTTCCCTCTCTCCCGGCTTTTGGTTCGCTCTTCCTCTGTGTGTCTCTCCCTCTGTCCCTCCCGGGGTTCTCTCTACCCCCGTACAATCCTCTAACGGCCCCCACAGCACAGTGGTACGAGGGAGAGTTGCAGGGGGTGGTTGAGGTGGGTTGAACGAGGGTGAGGGCCTGCAAGCTATACTCTATATCTACACATACGTATATACCTGTATATATGTATAACTCTATATACATATATATATGTATATATATAGATATATAGTATATACGTATATATACTATATAGAGATATACCTATTCTGCCCTTCAGTACCGGAAACAGCTCCGTCACGAGCTCAACCAACGCCATGGTAGCCAACATGGCGAATCCAGCGGTGCTCAGTATGAAATTTTCGGATCTATACTCTTGTTCCTCTGACTGATCGTAAAAATAAAATTTCGAGATCTAACATAAACAACAATTTCTTGGAAAAGTCATAAAAACGGTTTAAGTTATGAGCGAGTTAGGATCGTGTGACGTCGACTGTTTACTCGAAGAAGAAAGAGCAGAAGAAGAAGAAGAAGAAGGAGGAGGAGGAGAAGGAGGAGGAGGAAGAAGAGAAAGAGAAGAGTAGGAGTAGGATCGTCCTATACGCTTGTGTTCATTGAATCGTGGAGAACGCGATATACGCAGGAGTAAGTACGCGTGAGTAAGCATTAAAGATCGAAGCAGTGGTGCTCTTGCCAACCACTGTACGCACCTTCCTTTTCTAACTTCCACTTGTTAGTGAAACGCTTATATATACGTACACAACGGTATATCGAGTACCAATTAGAGACAATACGACCGTCAATGGAAAAGCTAACTTCTAGCCGAGAATATCGCGAGCGTGCCGGATCGATCTATCTATCCATCTCGTTGCTCTGTAGTCGTCGCGTCGGGAACTACGTATCCGCGTCGATCGATATGGGGATGGTTTAGGTGTGTAAAATGGAAGATACAACCGAACTCATTGCTATCTACCTGTAGATATACATATGTACGAATGTACATAAATAGAACGATAACTCATTAACTCTCTTCGTTCTTTCTTCTCTCATCTTTTTTTTCTGACTATATATACTCGTAATCGAATGAACTTCGGAGTATCGGGAAACATCGTAATAGCAACGGCTTTCAATAAATCTGTCTGGGAGGGAGTATAAAACTTATGCCGATAGTAATCATATGCAACAGATTAAGAGAATATTTTTGTCTACCATTTACCTCTTTCAAGAAACTAAAGAAAAATCGTGCGAGTGATGACCCAATTTCTCGGTGAGAGAACCGTATCATTTTTCCAGGCAAATTCGAGCGATCCTTTGCAAGCATATACGTATTTCACTCTTACGTACATGTGAGCATTACATATAAACATCCATCTACGTATACATAAGTATGTGTATTCGCCGCGTAGGTGCGCTCGCGTAAACGTCGAGTACCGCACACGAAGCGGGTAATGTGTACGACGCACGCCATACGTGGGTGCGACGGCACAACGGTATTCTATTCTGCCTTCGGGTAGTTTATGCTTCGGTCTCCCGTGTATTATGTGGTCCCGCATCGCTGCCAGATAATGAAGAAATTAATAAAGAAGAAAAACTGTGAGAGCGAACGAATGAACAACGTTCGTCGCGTGGCTTCTGTTTTTTTTTCTTTTATTCTTCTTCTTACTCCTCCTGCTCCTCTTCATCCCTTCTTCTTCTTCTTCTTCTTCTTCTTCTTCTTCTTCTTCTTCTTCTTCCTTTTCTTGACTAAAACACGTAGAAAACAGAGAGACCAGCACTTCAGAGTAAAGGACATTCATTTCTTTTCCTTCCCCGCAGGCTAGAGTCACTTCGCGGACCGTAAACATTATTTTTAAGACCCCTTTCGTGAGCAGTCACCGTACATACATACGTAACTACGTTCTCTTTCACGTTGGGTGTGTTCGACGATTCACTTCGACGTCAAACAGAATGGCCTTCACGTTTTCTGGCCGAAGGCCTTCTTCAAAGTTATTACGTTTGAATCTAATCGAGTAGCAAAATACTCCTATCATTTGCATAATGCGAATGAGACTATCAATGACGAAAGAATATGAAACGATTGCGATAGATTTCTTTTAATTTCTTATTCGATCGATCGATCGATCGATCGATCGATAGATTCATTCAATATTTTCTTTTCGTTTTTCTAACAAATGTAAATATCATTTTTCTACATTATTCGTATAAATTTTTAATGTTTCGGAAAACAAGTACTGAGAAAGCGTGGAAAAGAGAAGATGGTAGGAAGCAACACAAGGCGTTGATGTTAGATAGCGAGTAGAGATACTTACGAGTATATCGCCTCGTTGCAGGATAGTAGGCGCGTAGTGGAATGGTTAGCGAGCGAGTGTTTGGGCTTAGAGCACCGAAGATAGGTACTTTCCGCCTCCGGTACCGGTGGCAAAGGCAAAGGAGGGCTTTGCGAGAAGAAATTGTTGGCGGAAGGTACGCGGGGTGAAACTAGCGATAGCTACAAACAACGATAGAGCACAAAGTTCAAACTTTTCATTTCAAAACTCATTGCTAATGATTCAATCTTTCACTTCGATCGTCGAATAAATTCATATTATATCAATCTTTACATATTAAAAATCTTATAAATTTGACATATAATTTTTTAATTAATCACGAAAAGATCTTTCGTAAAATGAATTGTCGATCATGCGTATCGATCGCGAAATCGAATCATCTTTTTTCTTTGTTAATCGTTGATCCTTGATTGAACAAATTCGATTGTTGTTCTGAGCCATCGCTCGAGACGAGGAACTAGGATAACCAAGAGCATAGAGGGTCTCGTCTGAGTTGCAGGGCTGTTCCTACGAAGGTGGAGTAAAGGAGATGCTTTTACCTTCGACTCGACGGAGAGGTAATGTCGAGGATTCAGAGGGTTGAGTACGAGCAACCCTCAGGATTCGACCTGGACCGACCCCTCTACGAAATATCTTCTGGACCAAGACTTGTCTGCGAGCGTACGAACGCCATACGTGGTTAACACACACACCACCACGCGCCACACACAAATACGAAAACATACATATACTCTAGAGCTACCCATTTCAATCAACAGTAGTAACTTTGCGCTTGTGCACACGTACATACTCATTTATGTTTGGATTCGTATATATTGTAAGTACATACATACATAGATACATAGGTACGTACATTCTACTAGAGGATACGCGACCGTATAAAGTTGGTGAAATCGTTTGTTCCGTTCTTTGTGCACCTTTGATATCTCGGTGAGCTTGGTTAGATACATAAACGTTCACGAAACGTATGTGTTTATTAGAAGAAAAAATCCTGCGACTGTATTGTCAAATGGGCCAACCTCAGACATTTAAAAATCGTTTTTAAAACGTGTTATGTTCGCCGACATAGTTACATATATACGAATGAAAAATTTCATAGTAATGTATTACGAAACATATATATACCTATATGTATTATACATAAGTACTATATTTCTTTTTTTCTCTCTTTTGGAGAAAACCTGCTTTTACTTCATTTTTTAGTTATTTTTAATCCGCGAGAAGCCTCCTCTCTTGTCCGACGAACCGGCTTTCATCGTTCGACGTTGAGGTTCGGAGAAAGTCGATAGTAGTAGTAATAGTAGTAGTATACTTGGTAAATGGAGAGAAGAGAAGAGGAAAGGTCTGAGGTTCTTCGCCATCGTAGATGAGAAACTAGGAAGCGTAGTATCGTATACGTAGGTAAGCATAGACGGAATTTGTATTTTGCCTGGCTACGTAAAATGGAAAAAATGAGATCGAACGAACGAGCGAGCGAAAGAGCGAGCGAAAAAGCGAGCGAAAGAGCGAGCGAAAGAGCGAGCGAAAGAGGGAGAGAGAGAGAGAGAGAGAATAGTAGGGTGAGCGGAAAAAAATAGCGGTGTCAGAAGCAAGAATCGTGACGTAGCTCCCGAACGCGCGGTAAGTATCGATTTTCGTTAACCTTGAAAATTGCCGAGACACGCTGACCCATTTTTTTGTCTTCCCCGTCGAATCGCGAACACGCGCGACGAAGATCAGGGCACTCCGCTGAGCTAAACGACGTGTGTAACACGATCAATTTGCGCCCGTTCGACGCGCTCGTCGCTTTTTAAAGTATCCTTTTTTTTGGATCGTTGTTTTTTATTTTTCGAGCGCATGGCGAACATCGAACCCCAAGTGAGAAGAGACCTATATATCTATATTCTATTTATTCTCATGCTTTTGTATACACGTATCGATCTACAAATGAAAAAGAATCAAATTCGTTGGATTGCTAGATCGAAACTGTTGAGAAAGCTATTATTAACGATTTCGTGCTAACAGCATGATCTCTCTCTCTCTCTCTCTCCCTCTCTCGTTCTCTGTCTGTCCGTCTATCTCTATCTCTCTTAGACAAAGCGTACATAGGTAGAAACACAGAATCGCGAGCATATGTGGATTTCGGATTTGTCGGCAGGTGGAGCTCCGAAGCCCGCAGCAATCGTACCGCGGAATTATTTAGAACAGTGGATACTAGCCACGTTGTAGTTAGGTGGGCTGCGGTGTCCAGGACTACCACCCCATATCCACCCTACCTTTGCTAACCCACACCCCGAAGCAGCGTCGGTAGCAGCGTCGGTAGCAGGAGCAGCAGCAGCAGCGGTAGCACCGGCACCCGATGTTCAGTAGCAATCTTCTCTCTCCACCCCTCTGAACCCACCGAGCGCGCCCTTCCATCCCTCAACCTCCTCCCACAGTTCCCTCCTTCCCTTTGCCCTTCGCCAACCACCGAGCATACTCCACCTCTAGCCCGGCTTAGTTCAAAGCAGTCCACCGAGCCACCCAACCACCCACTCTAACCACCCATCTACCATCCACCCCTCTAGCAGTAGCTCGACGTACCCTTGCGTGCCTGCCTGCCTGCCTGCCTGCCAGCCTGCCAGCCAGCCATCTACCTAACTCAACCGTCCCAACCACCCACACACCCTCTACCTCTTTCCCACCCCATCCCCATCGGCACACAGCCCTCCCGCTACGCCGCAACCACCCCCGAACAGAAAACACAGCTGAGCCAACGTGCTCTCGGCTGAAATGCCTTCCACCTTTCAGAGGGAAGGGTGTCTTCCTCCTTCTCTACCCTCTCCCACTCCCTCTCTCTCTCTCTCTCTCTATCTCTCTTACTCTCACTCTTTCTCTCTCAACCCGCACCACCTTCCGACCACCTCTTCGTCCTCGTTCTCTCTCCTTGCTTTCCTCTTACACATTGTGCATATATATATATATATATATATATATATATATGTTCACACACACAACTATATATATACATACATATATATATATATATATATATATACAGACACACATATATATGTACATATGTACACATCTATGTAGCTATCTACCTATTCCCTGTTCCGACTTCACCCATTGCGATATGTACGAAAGTATGTAAATAGTGGAAGAACCGAAAGTGCGATATCTATTAACTCCTTCTATCCTTTTATTTCTCTTAATAGTTCGCACTCTTATCCCTCGCTCAACTTTGGTTTAAGTACCTATTAATAACATATTTATCTCTAACATCGTACTATCAGACAATCCAGTAATAGGATATCAGAGACATTGTTATATTTCAACTAACTATGATAAATATCTATAAATTCATATATATAACTACACATACACACACACACACACACATATACATATAACTACATATATGTATTTTATTCGTAAATGTATACCCATACGTTCATACATGAGTCGAGAATGAATCACACCGGATGTAATTATTATGATCGTTACTATTCCATCGTATACAATATAATATTTAATGTTTTGTTGCTGCTAAAATGACCATGGCCAGTCAATACAAATGACCATTACTATATATATATATGTATACAAATATATATATATAATATATTGCAGAAAGACAAATTTGGTTGAAGGGGTTTAACGATCGCGCGAACGACCATCGGAATGCGAAGCTTTCGAAAACAATGAAATATCGTGACTCCTCGTCCATTCGATTTCGAGCACCGCTCATCGTCAGGATCGCGAAGATATGATTTATAGTTCGAACGAATACTTAGGAATACACATAGGAAAGACGGGTGAATGTGAATACGTTTTCGATCATGATCGATTTAAAACTCGCACTTTTCTGTCGGCGGCCTTCTACCCCATACTCTTCTCTTTACTCTTGAAACCTACATTCAATGGAATGTATTCGAGTGCCGCGCGCATATAGCATTTGCGTTAGCACACATAGAGATCGGTCCCTTCGTCGTAGTACTTACGCAACTGGTAACCGATCGTGTGCATGTCGCTGAGAATACCTGTCCTTCGTAAACCCTATTCCCAATGTGTATGTCTCAACCCTTAAGCTCCACCTCGCCAGTCCACCCTACTAAGAGACAGTGAGAGACAGGGGGAGAGAGAGAGAGAGAGAGAGACAGATAGAATACTATAGGGTTGAAAAGCAAGAGAGAGAGAGAGAGAGAGAGAGAGAGAGAGAGAGAGAGAGAGGAAGTTCATGTATATGGTACATACATACGTATACATACGCACGCAAAATCGCGGTAACCCTCACCATGCGTGCGAGTTAGAGACGGGAGGAGTACAGAGGCGAAAGAGCAAGAGAGACAGACAGAGAGAGAGAGAGAGAGAGAGAGAGAGAGAGAGAGAGAGAGAGAGAGAGGAAAAGAGAGAGAGAGAGAGAGATGGATAGAGAGAGGTACAATATTCTCCATGTATTAGCTACATATCCGACACATAGGGTAGCTGCAGTACATGGAGGTGATGTTTGTAAGGTGTAATACATAGGAGAGACGTATATAGAAACGGACACACGTGCAGACGCGTTACCAACACTGAGAAGCATCTCTATGCAGCGCTCTGCGGGGATAGTTGAGTAGGAAACAGGGATACGAGAGGGTCGGGGAAGACGGGAAGAGGGTCCCAACGCGGCTGACACACAAACAACCGAGCCACCTCTTCCTCCAGTCACCCTCCTGCCACCCTCTCGGTCTCTCTACCCAGCCAGCCCGACCACCCCAAAACTCACCCATCCGCTCTCGCCCACTTCGCTACCCCCGATGTCTCTTCCACCTCCTCTTCCTCATCCTCCTACTCTCTGCCACTCTACTCTCTACTCTCTCTCTCTCTCTCTCTCTCTCTCTCTTCCTCTCTTTCTCTTTCTCTCTTTCTCTCTCCCTCTCTCTCTCTCTCTTGTTCCCTTTCTATCTCTCTCGCAACCGCGACTACCCACGATCAACCCACCGACCCACCGCCACCCTGAACCACCCCTAACCAGCGTTAGGTACAGCTGAATTACGCACTCCGATGTGAATGCGGAACTGAAGGGCGGTATGGAACGCGCGTGGAGAATTACGGGGAAACAAGTAAACATTTTCTGCTCCTCAAAAAAACGGAAGAAGAAGCGGCAGTGGCAGTAACAGCAGCAGTAGCAGTAGCAACAGCAGCAGCAGCGGTAGCGACGACGTACGGTTTTCGCTCTTCTCGATCGTTCCGCTCCCGTTGCGCTTCGGTATCTCGTGGGAAACCGCGATGTGTACTCGCTTCGCCGCGGCAATCACCGAGCGAATTAACGCTGCTCCCTCGGAAAAATTGTTGAAACTTGCAAGTAACGCGAAACGAGAACTACCCTCTTTTTCTTCTTATTCTTTCTTTTCCTAGCTGTAAATACTACTATGCTAATAATCTCTACGCTTGTTTATTCGAATTCAGTTCAAGAAGGAGTAGCTTTGGATTATATTACGATTATATACCAATTCGGTACTTTATTGCGAAGCTATGCTTATGCTTCGTGCTTCGTTATTTAGGGAAATAAATGTACGATTCCAATTTGAAAATAATTATTGGAAAGCATGAATGGGTAAAGGTTTTTCGAGCACGCGATAACCGCAAAAGCTACTCTCCCTTTTTCCATTCTCCATCGTAATTCACAAAATAGGGATGGAGCGTAATCGAAGTCACGTTGATCTCTGATCTCTCGCCTAGCCGCAGCGATAGTAATTCTTTGATGGGCTACTGAACGGCAGAGAGCCCGGCTTCGAGGAAGAGTAGATCGAAGGTGGTCCGAGCGAATTTCACATGGATTTCGCACGTTTCAATGGAACAAGGCACACTGATGTCAACCTACCTGCGTTGGGTTCAACGCACCTCTAAAGCAACCACACCTCTACCCACCCTTCTGGAACGTTCACCACCTTCCCCTCTATTTCACCCTTCATCCACCTACCGCCTGCATCGCCTACCTCCGACTCACCCTCCCCCAACTTCCTCCTCTTCCTCCTCCTCCTCCTCCTCTTCCTGCTGCCCCCGTAAACCCTCTAACCACTCGACGACCGACCCTATCTACCTATGTGCCCGCGCCAGGTTGTACATAGGTCATATGTATTGTCTATGTACTCGATTACATACATCTGGTATATAGGCGAGTATGGTATCAAAATGGACGCAAGCCACAGTGGTAGATATAGCCACACACGTACGCACGGACAAACCACACGCTCTACCACCCTCTCCCTTTCCTCGCTTCACCCTTCTCGCTCGCTACGAGGCTTATACACACACCAGCTTACGTACAGACAGACACTGGGAACCGTGGTCGTCCGTGTTGGTTCGGCTTCTACTCTCTCTCTCCTCTCTCTCTCTCTCTCTCTCTCTCTCTCTCTCTCTTGGTCTCTCCTACGCGAACCTGGACGTACATGTACGCCGCATATCGTCGGTCAGGCTGATTGTAGACGCAGAATTGGGCTTCAGACCGGCGAACATGGTACGCGCTGATAATCACAGGTAGCGATGCATCGCCATGAAATTGGGCCGTTGTCCAGGGCTCCGGTAGCCCTAAAGGGACTTTGAAATATGACCACGACCGGTTGAACAGCAGATACGCCGTCGTTACTTCGAAACCCTAACACCTTCCCTGCAGGAACGTCGCTACTCTCCTCCACCTCCACCTCCACCTCCTACTCCTCCTCCTCCTACTCCTCCTCCTCCTGCTCCTCCTATTCCTTCTCATCATTCTCTACCTCTTGCTCGATACACCTATGCCACGTTACAATGCCTACGAATGTGGGTTATGTCGCACGCGTCTATCTGTTATCACGATATACCTACATACATATCGTTCTCCCTATTTTAATGGATGGCGAACACCGGTGGTAGCCGTGCGTTCGCGCGTGCTTAGCGAAATGCGTTTATCCGTTCGGGATTTTCGATCGTTTCGAATCGAGGGCTAGAGTAGAAATGTACCAGTTGGGTGGGTAGGTGGGTGGTGGGGGAGGGGAGGGGAAGGGAGGAAAGGGGAAAAGGCCGATGGAAAATTTCAACATCGGCGACGTTTAAAACGCGAGCCCGAAAACTCTCGGTCGCTTTTAAACATGCCCTCGGTACAGTGGCATTGCGCGAGCACCTGTAAAATCATAGGAGATCACGTATAGGCGTTATTGTTTAAAATTTCATCATTCATGTTTTATCGTCGTACCCCGACAACGGGCCGTTACAATATGCAACAAATATTGACAGCGCGAGACGCATTCGCCGATACGGAATATCGTATTCCTTTGTAAATATTTAAATGGCTAGCCCGGTAATTAATTGCCTTTCAATGATACGTTTTATACTACGGCTGAGGGTTCAAGCTGGCTCGAATGAAGGGAAGGCGTTAAAACCACAACGGCACACCGATGGACCACGATACGACTCACAAAGAAAAGGGACCAACAATGACGACTTTTCCGCGTGTACTCGAACAACGACGAGTTCTGTTTCAATCAGAGATATAATATTCTTTTTTTCCTTTTTCTCGTTTTTTTTTCTGTTTTTTTTCTCTCTCCTTTTTTTTACTTTTTTCTTCTTTTTTTTTATTTCTTTTTTTTTTATTTTTCAATTTCGAGCTCATCGATCCGACGCGGCGCGGCAGTCTGCTTTGAAATTCTCTTCTCAGCGTATTGCGCAGGCGCGTCCGCACACATATACACGCGTTAGGACATACGATAGATCTCTCTCTCCGATAGATCGACGTACAAACGGATCATTTCTTTTTTCTTCGAATCCGAAACGATCGATCCTTCGTGCTCCAAGTAACTACGTGCGTCAAGCTTTTTATTGTCTTTAATGTTTTTACTTTCCGTGACAGTTTAATTAGCGAATATACTCACGTACGTATCAATATATCTTTACATATGTATAAAGGGGAGAGAAAAAAAATAGTAGTAGGTACGCAAGAATATGAATGAATATTTGGAATAGCCGACTAGTCATTATACGAAGCCGAGATAAACACTAGGAACGAGCATATGGTGTTTCCCAAACGCGCAACCGTGCGCATACGTTGTAAATCGATATCTCGTGCTACTGGCGCGGACCATTGTTTATGAAAAAACGAGTAGCATTTTTGAAATATTCAAAGTTAGTTCGGAAATTCGAGGAAAAGGTGTTGGATGGTAATATCTCATCGATCGTTGTATCTCTATATTGTTTTCTTATATTCATTTTATGATATAGAAATGTTATCGTATAAAATCCAAATGATTGAACAGAAGGGACAAAGCGACGGAACGATTTCGTCCGTCTCTTTTATCTTACTATCTGCGTGACAAGAGCATTATACTAGGTGAGTCGAGGCAGTTCCCTTTTCCAGGCAGCAAGGGTTCCGTTAATCTAGGGTCCAAGAGGTAGCAAGCACGATGGCAAAAGGAGGTTGGTTGATGTAGGGGAGGAAATGCAGAGGGAGAGCAAGAGAAGCAGCGAGGCAAGGGGTGTCCACAGGGAAAGATGAGAAGATGGCAAAGAGAAAGAGAGAGAGAGAGAGAGAGAGAGAGAGAGAGAGAGAAAGGAGGGGATGAAAAGCAAGGAAGGAACGGCAACGAGGAAGAGAGAGGAATAGACAAAGGCTAGGGACGAGGAAGGGAAGAAGGGTGTTTCTGCGCTGGGGGTTCTTGATAAAGGTGGGGTTGGTCGACCCGTTGATGAAGGTTCAGGGTAGAGGGTTGCTCCGCTCTTCTACCCTGATGGCTCTAGGGGGCGGTGGGTGAAAAGAGGGCGGTAATGCTGGCGAGGCAAGGTTCAGGAAGGGTGCAGAGGTGGATGAAAGAGAGATAGAAAGAAAGAGAGAGAGAGAGAGAGAGAGAGTGAGTTGCGAGGGTGGGTCCAGTGCGGTGGTCCAAGAAGCACTGATTCATCCTGGAGTTATGCCCCTGACGGTCAAGGAAGATATACAACGACGATGTATTTTCGCCACGTCTTACTTCGCGGTTGCCCCTGCTCTCCTTTTATCTCTTTCTTTCTTTCTTTCTTTCTTTCTTTTTTTTCTCTCCTCTTCTCTCTTCTTCTTTTTTTCCACAATTCTCGTTCCTGGCAGCAGAGAGTACAACGGGAAACGGTGAACGATCCCTGTGGATGAGGGTGGAAACGGAGGTAGGGTGGCGACGAAAGCATCGTCGATAACAAGAGGAACGAAACGAGTCGGGGGATTTGAACAGGGGAATCGAAAGTGTCGAAATTAATAAGGATACCGTACCGTCATTAGTGGTAACAATATGGTAGATTTTTGAAATCGCTTTACTTATAGATTTCTTGTTGGCTTGTCAATAGAACGTTACACGAATCATTCGTATTGTATGAACGATTAGATCGTTGGTAAAAAAAATAATTTAAGGATCGACGTGTTTCACTTTTATTCAGAGATAAATTAACCCAGTATTTCTTCATCGTGCATTCTTCTCGTTGACACAAATACCGTTCAAAATTGATCCGCTGTATTAACCCTACTGATGTTTTAATCAGCTTATTTTCTTTCACGAACTCTTCGAACAATTAGCCTCGAGGTGAAAGTTTAAAAAGTGATTAGATACCGCGCCGCAACTTTGGGGATTTCAACGAGGTGAAATGCTCGGTGAATGGAGAGGATAGCTCCACTTTATCGAATATCGGATCGAACGATTGAAAAAAATGTATGAGTTCGAAAACATCAATGGGACGATGGTATTGCGAACATTGAGCGTGAAATTACATAAACCTCTTTGAAAAATTATCAAATCAACAGAAATGGTTGGGAGATACAAAAGCGTGATTAACAAAGCTAATACTATTTTATTTATGATTAGTTTGAATATATATATATATATATATATATATATATATGTATGTATGTATGTATATCTATAAATTACTTCCTCTTATTCCTATTTCAACGAATATCCGAGTAGGTGACTAAGCTAACCAAAAAAACACTGAAATGGCAAAATGTCGAGAGAAGTTTCATTCGCTTAATGGAAAAGTAAATAATCCCGGTAGGTAGTAAAGAGGTAAGCAGTAGCAGTCGGTGGGAGGGCATTGGATGGGAGTCGGTGTGAGTTTGGACAGAGGTAGCGCGATCACGAAACGTTGGTACAACGGCAGTAGGTAACGACGGGAGGAGGGAGGTAATAAGGGTAAACTACCCTCGTTCCATTACACGCGCTATCATGGTCCGCGCGAAACGTTTATTAATAACCAAGGAAGCTAATCTCTCTCTCTCTCTCTCTCTCTCCCTCTCTCTCTCTTTCTGTCTCTCTCTCTCTCTCTCTCTCTCTCGCTTTCTCGCTTACTCGTAGTAGAACGTAACAGCAGCAGCACCTTCCACTCCCCATTTTCCACAAGCTCGCTCTACAACCCTCCAGCAAACCTAGCTCGTTCACTTTTCGAGCCCTCCGTCGACTTCTTGGATGCGTGCAGGTCGCTCGAAATTCAAGTCAGAGTTACGTTTCTTGTAAAATAGTATAGGAGTATACGTGTAGAAGTTGAAGGAGCTCGTGTAGGTGCGTTATATCTGTCTCTCTACCCTTAGCCGCCTTTCGGGCGCCTTTTCACCCCTTAGCTTCGACGGTCGGTCCTTGGTCGGTCGGTAGACGGGGCTGGATATCTCGACGTCCTGTTCGTAATATCCGTAGACCCTCCTGCTTCCAAGGCACGGCATTTCCACTAGCGATGTGCCAGCCTGGCTTCACCCCCGGGGGCTAGAGAGTTAGGAGGGATACTTGGCGCCCTTCTATCTCTCTCCCTTCCTACACCTCGTCCGCAAAACGCCGCACCCCTTTTTCCTCTATCTCTATTTCTCTCCTTCTCTCTCTCTCTCTCTTTCGTTTCTAAGCCCCACACCCTTCAACCACCTCCCACGACCACACGGTACAAAGTGTGGCCGGTTAGAGGAGCCAACAGTGGATAGAGGGGTTGCTCGCTTAGGTCAGGATGAAAACGGAGCACGAACGGTCATATCACCCAATGTGTCCTCGTATGTACGACTCAAATCCACCTTCCCCTCTCTTCTATCGCTTCTCTTTACCTACGTACATACGTCATGCATGAACGTACACGTACATACATACGTGCACATACCCATACACAAATAAACATAGATGCACGTAGAGACTCCTCTCGTGAGTAGTCAGCCACGCTGGACAATGATCCCCTGGCTAGCGAGCGTCGGTGTAACGAGGAACGCGTCCTGAAGGTACCCTTTGTCACCGAGCAAACGACTAAATTGTACGTCCTCTTCGTACGCTCCAGAGTGACGATGTACAATATTGCTAATGTCCGCTGCAGCTCGCTCGCGACGTCCACCGGCTTAATGAGGAATGCGACTGTGCGAGCTGAACACGATGGAAACGTTCTGTTCGCGGGTTAACAGAGATGAGATGCATCCATCGCGTACAAGGGAGTAAGAGAGAGAGAGAGAGAGAGAGAGAGAGAAAGAGAAAAAGAGATCGTTGATCGTGAGAGGAACAAAAGCTTTGATCGAACCCTAGAAAATTTTCAACGTACTCGTTACCATTTACCTCTTACAAAAGTAAAGTTTCTCTCTTTTGACGTCCGAACAAAATTTCACTCTTAGCTAGGTCTTATCTTTTATCGAGCGACTTTCTGATTCACAAATGGAGGGCACGTACGATTCCTTGGACTAGAACGATAATCCGGGTAACTCCTTCTCCTTTCTACGAATAAAGGGGATGAACGAACGAAGGGACGAGTCAATTACTCAGGCACGATTACTTCGGAGGATGTGTGTCCGTCCTTTAGGTAGATATCTAATATCAGTAATTTCGGAGATGCGTTCAACGAAAATGGAGTTTAGGGAGAGTCTAATCGTTCGCGGCACTTCTCTTTCCCATTTTTCCCCATCCCAATCCTGCTCGTTCTATTCTCATAGATACTTTCCATTTAGCTCGTATAAGAAGATCACGAAGAAAGAAGTATCCGAGGTGTTATCGTTGATAATACAATCGGTATGTTGGTACGTACCCATATCTACGAAGAGACTCGACAAAATAATCAGAGGAATGCGATTATGGAATGCATCGTCGCGACTGGAATCGACGACTGTGATAAAGAATTCCTGATCTGTTCGAGCCGAGGACATTTCTTTCATCGTGCATGCTTGAAAGCATCGATTTCGACGATAATGCGAGCACGGTGTTGGAGTAACGCGTACGACGTCGCTTCTTGTTATAGCATTTTTTTCACCGTCCGTATGGAAAGTGGAAAAGAGGAGGAAGAGAGAGAGAGAGAGAGAGAGAGAGAGAGAGAGAGAGAAAGAGAGAAATAAAGAAAGAGTCGACGTTTTCGTGCGTGCTAGCTTCTTCTCAACAACGGAAAGAAAATTCTTACTAAAAAATGGAAGGAAAACGAAGTCGTTCGTCTTATCCACGCAAATACGTACATAGAGAGGAACACATATACACATATACGTATATATATGTACATACATACCTACGTACATACGTACGTACGTACCGTACATACGTAACGTTAACTCATTCAGAATAAGACGTTCGAAAAGTAGATTTTCCCCTTTCAAAAACCTCGCCAAATATTTCAATCCCCTCCGACGAAGAATATCAGCAGTCCGGGATTACTTTCCTCGTTGTCGTAGGAAAATTCTTAAGGGTGGCTGCTCGAGCACGAGTCGCATGCTCGCCTTCGTTGGCGTATCCGATGTCGGTAATTCCTACGTGGCAGTTCTACCGAGTTTCTTCCTTCCTTCCTTCCTTCCTTCCTTGGGTCACCCTCGTCCATAAAGTCCCTCATCCTATCCAAGAAGAAGAAAAAGAAGGGAAAGAAGAAAAAGAAAAGGAAAAAGAAGAAGAAGAAGAAGAAGAAGAAGAAGAAGAAGAAGAAGAAGAAGAAGAAGAAGAAGGAGAAGATGGAGAAAAAGAAAAGAAAGAAGAAAAAGAAGAAGACACGAAGTAGGATGTGGAGTAGGTGACGTAGGTTGAACCCAAGAGTCGAAGGCAGGAAACTAGAGTCGGAGAAGTTAGAGAAGGTCGGTCAAATACATAGTAGGTATATAGAAGATATATACCCAGTGATATAACGGCAGAGTAAGAGAGAGAGAGAGAGAGAGAGAGAGAGAGAGAGAGAATGGAGAAGATAGAGGGCGAAGTACACCCCCTTCTGCCGATCCATACGCACCCCAATATCGCTCCCGGGCAGTGCAATCACGGCATACAGGGAATGGGATGAGTTGGGAGCAACGTGTAGGGGGTTTACGGTGGTACGCTCGGAGTACGGTGTAGGGTGGAAAGAGGGTGGACAGTGGGAGGTGAGAGTGGGAGTAAAACGCGGGACCAGAGAACTCACCACCTCTATCCCGACTTCCTCTCTTCCAGCGTTCACCCCCTCGCTCCCGCCAATTGTGCCTCGTTGACAGGCTTGCATCTGGGGGAGAAAACTTATTGTTGCGCGCGGAAAACCAAAGAGAACGCACCCCCGGGGGACACCGAACGCCAAAGTTACGGATTAAATGCTTCGAGAGAAAGAGAGAGAGAGAGAGAGAGAGAGAGAGAAAGAGAAGGAGAGAATGAGGAAGAAGCAGAGATCGAGCGTTCGTTGTATCTGTGATGGTTGGGTGGTTGTCAAGGTCCACCCGACATCCTGACTTCCTTCCTTATTCCTTCAGAATTGTGGTGTTCTCTTTGCCATGACACTTCTATCGTCTTTCGAATACATTCTTATCTTCATCAAGGATATTATACTACATCTTATTAAGATTCCTAAATCGAGAACGAGAGTATCAGCTTCTATGTAGTTAGATAAATTGGACGAAAGGAAAAAAGATGGATATATTTACGTACTATGTATGTATGTATGTATGTGTATATATATATATATATATATATATATATATATCTGATATATAGATTGAGAGTATACCGTTCGAGATACATCACCATCGAACGTACCTTGCTTTCGTTTGAGAAATATATTCGACGGGAGACGCACTTTCAGACGTCGAAGCTATCACGACGGTGTAAGCATCCTGTAAACAAGTATAAATTTTTATGACACGTTACATAAAGATACATTCATACATATATATATATATATATATATATATATTCATATTCATATTTGTTAATAATAAATACGAGTCATTATAGCATATTAAAGGTATCTCAAAGAAAACTAAAGATTTGTATTAATTCGTAACACTGATCAGTTCAAATTCATAGGTTACTTTTCAAAAGAAAAATATATCGAGTTTCGATTCTTGAAAATGATAAGAATGGAAAACGAATGGAAGAGATTTTTGGCAATTTTCTTTTTTTCTTCTTTTTTCTGTTCCCAACGTTCGACTCCAAGTCCAGCTAGCAGGCGAGCCAGTTCACAACTTGTGCCCCCCCACGTGTACACGCATATCGACCTGACCGACGAGGGGTGCGCCAATGCAAGGGGTGCAAAGCAACCCCCAGTCTTTCCTCTCTCGCCGGAGGGCAGCAATGACCGTCGGCCCTCTCTCCTAGAAACGCATTGCATTCTGAACAATATCCAACAATAACTGCAAGCGTGTTAGCGATAACGACCGTTGTGAATGAGCCTTAATGCTGGGAGCTAGCCAGGGCTATTGTTCGGCTTTCAAACTAGAAACATATCTTCAGATTCGTGCTATCCCGCCTAATGGGAAGGAAAAGTAGTATCGGACTTTAATGTACGGATCCTTTCGTAATGGCTCACCTTGGACAACGGAGAAAAAAAAAGAAGAAAACAAAAAACAGAAAGCAGAAAGAGAATGAATCTTTTAAAAATCTATCGTTTGTTAATAAAGACATAAACAAACCATCTTAGATCGATTAAGTAAAGTTAATTAAGAATGTACAAGGAAACATGAATTATGAACAACTGTCAGATTATCTTTATTATTAATAGCAAGTGAACGTATAATGAGTAATTGAATTAAATAGGCTGCAAAAGGAAATAAAGAAAATTCAGAAGAAGAATATTCGTGCAAAACGAAAAGCATCTGTTTTTCCAACAACCTGTATAAGCCAGATGGAAGCTTCGCGAGTTCTCGTCACCCTCTCTCTCTCTCTCTCTCTCTTTCTTTTCTTCTCTTTCTCTCTCTTTCTTTCTGTAGGTCCTTCTTTAATTAAAATTAAAAGACGGCAAACGCTGGATTCCCTTCCTCATTTTCATCCCTTACCCAATCCAACCCTATTCTCTATCTCACTCTTTTTTTCTCGCCATTTTCATCTTTCTTCTACCATTATCCCTACAACGTTCACCATCCACGAATCTACCCTTTCCTGACCCTTTTCTCTCTCTCTCTCTCTCTCTCTCTCTCTCTCTCTTTCGTTCTTTCTCGCTCTCTCTCTCTTTCTTGCTCTCAGCACCATCATCCACCGATTTATATTCATAATTACAGCATAACCACACTATCCACGTTTCACCTGACTTCGCTGTTTCTGTTAGTGGGTTACGTTGGTTAAAGAAATTATTGATTGATGATGGAATAAAATTAAAAGATAGAAAGAGAGAAAAAGAGAGAAAGAGAAATCTTATTTACGATATATTTGTATGCTAATATCTATACGTCTCTGTTGTTTCATTTTCTTTTCTATCAATTGAACAAATATAGACGAATCGAGAAATCGAGAAAATAAATTAACGCGGAATGAAAATTTTTACAAGTGGACGGAAAGTTTTCCGGATCGAAATAAGGAAAGTGTGAAATGAAATCGACGTAGTCACGAAATTAGGTAAAGATCGGAAGCCAGACCTTCCAGTTTATTTCTTCCAGTTTATTCGAAGATCGAAACGACTTTATGAATGACCATCTACGTAAGCCGACAAAAAAGTGCTTTACAGTTTTCTTTTTATGGAAACAAGCTGACGTTATAAAAGCGATCCACCGAAAATGGAGTTACGATTATTGCGTTGTGTTATGCTATTCGTTTCTCGATATAGGCCGCACAAAATGCGTGCACGTCTGTAGTCCATGTTCGTCGACGATGTCAAGAGTATACCTCCAGCGATTTCCCACCACCCACCCTCTACCCCCTTGTCAACCCCTTATTATTAATGGCTAGTAAATTTCAGCTTTAATTGTAGCACCCTTAAACACCGACACGACGTTCCTACCGCAATATGCTCGATGTTCAGACTCCGAAATCCATGTCAACCGTAAAGAATTGACTCTCTTATATTTCTTTTTCTTTTTATTTTCTTTTCTTTTTTTTTTTTAATCTTTCTTTTTTTCTTCTTTTTTTCTCATTTGTCCTATCTGTTTATCTCCCCCTTTTCTTTTTTCTCTTTATTTCCTTCGCAACCCAGATCAATGTTCGTAACGGAATAGTTATTAGATTTGAATATCCCATAAAGATTTCCTCTCGTAAATTTATATCTCGAATTCGATTTAATCAGCACAACGGAAGTCGAGTATCGATCGATTAATTCGTCATCAATTTTAAGTCTTTCGCGAATAGAATACCCATAGAATTGACGTCGTCCGAATTTTCCCGATCGAATGAACGACCAAGCGAACGATTTGAAATTATTCTCGGAATCGTTCGGTGATACCACGATCGTATTTTTATCGGCCAGTATTCGTTATTAATTAACGCTAATTATCGCTCATCGCCGATCGAATATTAAATCCTTCGAAACGCGTTCCATATCGTTTACGCAATTAATTTCATAAATATCGGAATGCTTATTGGATTTTGGAAACGGAAAAAGAACATAGAGAAAAATAGAGAGAGAAAAGTATACGAAGTAACGAACAAATGATGCTTTTTTTCATAGTATCGTCGAACAACGAACGTTCACACTGCATATATACCTACAAGTAAAGGAAAAAGAAAATGAAATATCAAAAGGAAGAAGAACTTTTCTTTCGTTGTAACAAAATGAATAGATCGCAGTAACAGATCATGAACGTTCGATAGAGAAAGATTGAGAACCCCTTTAGATAGTGGAACATCCCCACCCTCTTGTTCCAGATCCCCTAGAACCCCCCTCCTTTTCGCATAGCACCAAACTCACAAACACATCGATAGCAGCGTATCACACAGACGTTTCTGACACACGCCCACGGAAGATGATCTGAATTACGCCCGACTGCTGCCGTTGCTTGCCGCACGTGCGAATTCACCTATGTATGCGCGCATGTACCGGGTGTACAACGAACGAACCCATCGAAATGTTTCTCTGAATGCACGTTGAACAAGCCTGACGAGTTTCTCTCTCTTTCTCTCTCTCTCTCTCTCTCTATACATATATATATATATATATCTTTCTCTCTCGCTTCTTTTTGGTACTGATCGATTTCACAAGTTTCGTTCGATGATACAAATTATAAAGATATAGAGAATTCAATAGTTCATTTCGATCGTCCGTGTTAAGCAATGATTGATCAAAAGATAACGCAGAAAATATAATATCTTGTCATTTCGATCTCGTCATGTGATACCAACCAGTAACGAGTAAAGTATATCCGACCGATGACACTTATGCGAAACGGTGGTAACGGAATAATATCGCAGGAATTTCGACAAAGTTGGAATTCGTTTCATTAAACGAGGGCATGTTGTTCTGGACACTAGAGGAGGTAGGGGTTAGAAGAGAAAGAGAGAGAGAGAGAGAGAGAGAGAGAGAGAGAAAGAGAGAAGTGGTAGGATGATCGAAAAAAATGAATTTTGAGGGAGACTGTACGTGTCAAAGGGTGTCAAGGTATGTGTGTCGAAGCTGCCCGAGTGACTTCAACAGATGTAAAAGCGTGGTTAAAAGTTTCATCGTCGACCGGAATCGAAAGGGAGTAGGGATGAGGGTGAAAGAAGGAGAGATAGAGAGAGAGAGAGAGAGAGAGAGAGAGAGAGAGAGAGAGAAATAAAGAGGGAAAGAGAGAGAAAGAGAGAATAGAACTAAAATTTGCGATGGCAGCGAAACGGATTGTTGCGCATTTTTTTCGTCGATCGCCAGCTCGATATGACAGTCGAGATGACGCATCAACGCGATTCTCATCGTCGATAAAACGTGGCTGTTGGATCGAACAACTACTGTGCGGTTCATGTCAATACTTGTCCTCTCTTTCTCTCTTTCTTCACTTTCTTTGTTCATATATCGCACGAAGCATTATAAATATAGCATCGAACCAGAATCATTCAATAAACTATTAGTGCAAGCGAGAGCATTGTCATCGTCATTGCTAGTTATGTATATGTGTATATATATATACATATATATATATATATATATATATATATATATATATATGTATGTATGTATCATCAAAAACGCTGAAGGAATATGAGCTCGAAATATTCGCTCGAATAACCGGAAAAACGAAATTGAAACGGTCTGCCGTCCGGGCTATACACGAGTACATGGTCAGAGCTTACTCTCCTAGCAAATAGAAAGAGAGAGAGATAGAGATAGAGAGAGAGAGAGAGAGAGAGAGAGAGAGAGAAGGGAGGGGAGATGGACAGAAAGAGTGGGAAAAGCAATGGAATTTCAGTTTAAATTACAATCGAATGTTAAATACTTTTTACAATCCACGTTAAAGACCGGACTCATCGTTATATACGAACGAATGCCCCAACGTTATAATGCTTCTAACAAACGGTTAAGTTTTCGAGGGTTAGATCATATTTCTTATTAACAATGATAGATAAAAAAGAAAACTCGCAAAATAATATGATACTGACTTATACAATAAGATAAAACGAAAAGAAAGTTTTTAGCAATACAGAGACGAATATACATGATCAAATCTCCCGTTAAAAAACCAAATTAGTTAGATACGAAAATAGAAAGACAAAATGAACCAGATATATACATACATATATACATACATACATACATACATACACACACACACACACACACACATATATATATATGTATACACACACATACAGAAATAAAAGAGTAACGTAAAGCAAAGGAAAAAAGAGCGTGTAGAGTACGGGAGACGGGACAAAAGAGGGTGCATTTTTCCTGGTGTCGCAATCAACGGTACCCGAAGCAAAAGCAAAAGCAAAGGCAAGTAACGCGAGTACGTTCGTGGGCGTAGCTCGTGTATCATCGGGTTCGCTGCGTACACGCGAGCTCGCTCATAGTCACGCACGCACGGATGCACGGATGCATCGATGCACGAATGCACGCGGAGGAGGCCTAGGTCGATTCAACCGGTCAAGTTTGACCACCGCGTCGCGTCCGATGTTGGTCTTCGTTCACGTTGGCTACCTCGATATCGTGCGTGCACATTCGCTCGCAGCGCCAGTGCATTTGCTCTCTCTCTCTCTCGCTCTCTCTCTCTCTATCTATCTATCTCTCTATCTATCTATCTATCTATCTTTCTCTCTCCCTCTTTCTATCTCTCTCTCTCTCTCTCTCTCACTATTGCAGAATCCCCCTCTGTGGTGCACCGGGCCCTTCGCAATGACGGTTTCCCCATTATCCGCTCGCCCACTCGCTCGCCATTGCATCGGCCGGAATACTCGGACGATGACTATTCACGGCAGGGGGTAGGTGGAAGTTGTGGGAGTTGGAGGTGGAGGTGGAGAAGGTGGAGAGGGGTGCGTGCCACGTAGGTGGGTACCCCTAGAGGGACGAGTAGGATATGGTATAAATTATAGCATTCGATCGATTTGCTGTCAGAAGACCCTACTCTGCCATCGTGGAAGCTGTCGCTATTGCTGCTGTTGCTGCGTTACCGAGTACTCTCTCTCTCTCTCTGTCTCTCTTTCTCTCTCTCTCTCTCTCTCTCTCTTTCTCTCTCTCTCTCTCTCTGTCTCTGTCTCTGTCTCTCCCTATCTCTCTCGTATTCCATGCTGTCCCCATTGCTGCCTGATACGAGGGTGAGTTTAGGTGAATGCAGGCAGAAGGCAATGCACGCCCGCGCACAGGGACGTATAACGTTAGCAAAGGAATCGATCGTCGATCTTTAGGGACATCTTATACCTCGGGCTTCGCCTTCTATGATGCGTAAGACTAAGGAATGATGTCTCTATGACGTTAAAGAGGATTATCACAGTTTTAACTAACAGCCTCTTCTTCTGGTTGAAATGAAACGATGAGTAATGCATTGAGAACGTCTTCATAAGAATGGTACAGTTTCGCTCTTTCTCCCTCGTCGGATAAATTAAATACTAGACTAAATTGCGATGTTACGTGTGCGTTAGAAAGAAAGAGGACGATAGAGACAGATAGATAGATAGATAGATAGAGAAAGAGAGAGAGAAAGAGAAAAAGTGAGAGAGAGAAAGAGAGAGGAAGAGAGAGAAAAAGAGAAAGAGAGGAAGAGCACTGTATATTTCAGGGTAACTAGCCCCGTAAATCTCGGAATAAAACGCTAATTCGAACGGCGTCGACCACGCCGGGACAGTGGCTGTACGGCAAAACAAAAAACGAACCGGTGAACCGGGTCGACGGGGACAAGCGAAAAACAATTTTCATAGTAGCAACGCGCGAAAAGCGCGCACGGGGGTTAATCGAGCGGGTGGGCCACGTCGGTGGCCGTGTCTGCGCTGCCGGCGAGAGGGTTGAAATAGAGGGAGAGAGAGAGAGAGAGAAAGAGAGAGAAAGAGAGAAAGAGAGAGAGAGAGAGAGAGAGAGAGAATGAGCCAACGAACGAGTGAGCGAACAAGTGAGAGATGAAGAGAGAGGCAGGGATAGAGAGTTTCGCGGCAACTTTCGTAATGCACGCCGGATAGTTATACAAAATTAAACGTGGGGGCGCCTTGAAGGCAACAACGCAACACTCCGGGCAATGTGCCGTGTCTGCTGTTGTGCGGAGAGAGAGAGAGAGAGAGAGAAAGAAAGAGAGAGAGTAAGAGAGAAAGAGAGAGAGAGAGTTAGAGAATGAGGGTGAGAAGAGGAAGGAGACGGTGAGATCGTAGTACTGTGGAGAAGAGTAAGAGGGAGGAGGAGGAGAAGAAGAACGGGGAGGAAAGTGCGGAGGGGTGCAGGTGCTCGGAGTCGAGCCGAGATGTGCGAGGGTGTGAGTCCAGAAAAGAGGGTTGAGTCCTCGAGTCCTTGGTAACTCACCCTACTGCCGTGGCATCGCCAGAACTCTACCGTACCTCTCCTCTCCCACCACCCCTTCTACTCTCTTCCTCTACGTTTCCACCCCCTCCTCATCCTCTTCCTTCTACTCTACTACTCGTCTCACTCTTCTCTTCCCTCATCCTCTCTGTCTCATTCTCTCTCTCTTTCTCTCTCTCTCCCTCTCTCTCTCTTTCTCCACTACTCCCTCTCTCTATTTCGTTCTCTACCCACGGTTCTATCCTCTTACGAGCACCACCAACCCCTCTCGCTCCCCTACGCTCACCGTCTCACTGGAACACCACCGTCATCCGACGTCGTCGTACCTTCCTATGCCTTCGCCTTCTCGCTTCAGGGACGCACGACGTGCTCGTAAAATTCCAAAATCCAGAAAAGGTTGTGCGATCCACCTTTCTTCTTACCTCCCTCATATAACAATCCCCATACTCCTATTCCATCTTTCTCATACCTTCGTATTATCTCTCTTGTTACTTTTTCTTCTTCGTCTTCTTTCTCTTATTCTTTTTCTTATTATTATTATTATTATTATTATTCTTTTTCTGTGTCTTTTTCTTTTTCTTTTTCTTTTTCTTTTCGTTTCCTCTTTATCTTTTCTTTTTCACCTTCTCCTTCTACTTCGTCGACTCGACCACCTTCGTCCGAAAGAGGTACGAAGCATAACTTTTCTGTCTGACTCTTGGATGTTACTAGCCGTCAGTAGAAATTCCTGGAATCTTTGGGAATCCGAGACGAAGGTAACGCGAGTAACTGTAGCAAGTAGAGAACGCGAGCTCGAAAGTTTAAGGTTTCTTTAAGAAGGTCTATATCGGCTGGTACTGTACTTAAAAGAGATAAAAATATTTATTCCTATCTAATTGTAAGTATGAGATTAGAGAATATTTCCAATGGAAAACACGATCTATATAATAGCATACAGAAGGTTTTATGATTCATCGATCGAGATCGTAACCATTCGTTCTTAATTTTGGAAAAATCTGTCGAAATTCTATCTCGTATGATTCGGAGAAACATACTGGCTCGACGACTGGCTCGCGAAAAAGATAAACGATTATACCAAATACAGAAGGAAACGATAATTCCAAGTTCTTGGAGGGATTTCAACATCCCGAGGAATCAACCATAAGATGATAAAAGGAAAAGAAGTAAGGAATACCGGACATTGGTATCGAGCGGTTGGCGCGCAAAGACACGTTACATCTTCTCGAGGAAACTTTAGTTTTCTCCTCGTTCGACGACTTTAATCCTTTCCACCTTTCCGTCATGCTTTCGACGAGCGAGAAGACGGGTATTTTGAGAGAAAAGGTGAAGATGTCGAAGGGTGATAGTAAGTAGGAGAAACGATGCAAAGGAACACGGAGGAAAAACGAAGAATACAGATAGAAATGTGTAGAAGGAGATGGAGAGACAGATAGATAACTCGAAGAGCTAGATCTAAAGAAAGAGAGAAAGGGAGAGAGAGACAGAAAGAGAGAGAGAGAGAGAGAGAGAGAGAAAGAGAGAGAGAGAGAGAGAGAGGATGGAAAGGACAGGAAGTTTGGAGGAAACTCGACGATAATTAAGGCAGCTCTGCTGCGGACCGCCAAAGTCCTCCTCGGCCCCTGGCTACTACGGCGTAGAGGTGAGTCTGTTATTCTCTTTCTCCGTCGTTCACTTCGTTAGCCCCTCCCACCTCCTCCAACGACTCCGCTAGCGCCTCTACACCCCCGGCTACCGCTCCGACTCTTCCACCTTCGCTTCCCTTTCTCCCTCTTTCACTCTCTGTATTACTCTCTCTCTCTCTTTCTCTCTCTCTCTATCTATCTATCTATCTATCTCTCTTTCTCTTTCTCTTTCTCTCTTTCTCTCTCTCTCTCACTCTCTCACCCTTACTCTTACCCTCACCCTCTTACTCTCTTCCCTTCGCAGCCCGCCATCCACGTCGTTCCATCGTTTCACGTCGCCTTCACCACCTCCCGCGTTCACTCACACCAGCGCGTTGCAGCCGACCTAAGGGTTGAAGCCACCCTCCATTTCCAGTGGCAGCGAAGGCAGCAGAGGCAGGAGGCAGACTCTGGCTGGCAGACTGGCAGGCTTGCAAGGGATGTGCACGTCACCGTCTTACACTATCGTCCCGAACAAACACCCTCTTCTTCCTCCTCCTCCTCCTCCTCTTCCTCTTCCTCCTCGTCCTCCTCCTCCTCCTCGTCCTCCTCCTCTTCCTCCTCTTTCTCTTCCTCCTTCCAGCAACATCAGCTCCTCCTCACCCTCGACGCCACCGTAACACCAGCTTCAACCACCCACCTCCTCTCTGACCCCTCTGACCCCCTTTCTTCTACGCCGCCTCATCCACCCCCACAGCGTGGCCCAACCTTCGAGCATCCTACAACGTTCTCTCCTAGTTCTACCTACGCGTCACGAAACGTGCAGGTCGTCTGAGGAACGATCTTTCGCTCTTCCGTTCTACGAGAGTGGAAAATCTTACAGAAGAAAGAAAGAGAAAGAGAAAGATAGAAAAGGTAGAGATCGAGGTTGATGGAAGGAACGACGAAAGAAAAAATAAAGATGCCCTAGGTAAGAAGAACTATATATATATATATATATATATATATATATATATATATAAACCTATATATATATGTATATATAAAACTATATATATATCTTCTCTCTCTGTATATATATATATCTACTTATATATATATATATATATATATATATATATATATATATTATATATAAAGAGAGAGTGTCTTCTATATATATATATCTGCAGTTTTCGAAGAGGAATCTCGAGGTACCTCGAGGATAAGGAATGTTTCCGGCGCTCGAGGAAGATCGCGAAGGGTACTCTGAAATGGCACTGGTACTCTCTCTTCTCTCTCTCACTCTCTCACTCTCTCACTCCTCTCACTCTCTTTCCCTTTCTCTCTGTCCTTCTTCTTCACCCCCGTTTTCATATACCCTTCTCTCTCTCCCTCTCTCTCTCTTTCTCTCTCTCTCTCTTTGCAGCTCTGCCCCTTTAGCTCTCCGCTCATCCCCTCCTACGCGTATCGATTCTTACGTAAGGGATGTTTTCTCGAGGTGGAACGTCGCTCCGCAAGAGTAAGGGGTGGAGGTGCTTGGACACGGACACAAGGAGAGATCCGGCTGACCCAGGCAGAACGTCGTTTGAAGGAAAAACTACTCCCTTCTTCGCCGAACGATCGAGATCCCCGGATATACGTTGTCTTCGAGAATTCGCGATCGAGATCGAGACTATCTTCCCCCTATCTTCTTTTATCCTCTTGTCAACGACGAATTGAAATCGTCCATCTAAATTCTTGATCATCAACGAGAACTATACTATCGATATCAAATCGTACCATCAACACGAAGTAAAAGTTCGACGATTAAAAAAAAAAGAGAGAGAGAGAGAGAGAGAGAAAAGGAAAAGAAAGAAAATGACGGTAAAACAAAATCCATTTGTTTTGGATTGAAACATTGATAACTTATGACGATATCGTTAAATCAAATTCGATAATAATGTTTCTGATAAACGAAGTATTAATTTACAGGTGGTACGGTCGCACGAATTTCAACATATGTATATGCATATGCACAGATATACATACTATAGAAGAAAAACTCAAAAGATACGAGTATAGAAGACAGCTCCTTCTCCACGTGCACGAAATCATTAGTCTCGCAAAGCGGATCTGTGCGTAAGCTAAACACAGTCCACCGTACGTACGTAAAGTACGTGCGTACGTAAGTATTTACATATGTATGCGTGTATATCGCTCGATCTTGTAATAACGTACGTCACCGCCGACCGCAGTGCGCATGAAAAGCCGAGCGCCGGCAATAAGCAGGCTGATTTTAATTCCCTTGGCCAACCCTCTGTCCCAATTCCATGAATACACTTAACCGAAGCCTTGTACGCTTTAACAAGAGCTCATAGTCACTACGATCGAAGGCGGGAGCGCCGGAAAGCCACTGGTCGAACGACCTTTATGTATCTACTGTGTATTTCTTGTGTGTATGTGTATGTGTATGTGTATGTATGTATATGTGCATGTCTGTGGGTTTCTTTCTTTTTCTCTCTCTCTGTCTTTCTATCTTTCTGTCTCTCTTTTATTGAAAAAGAAAAAAGAAGGGACACTCTCGAGCCGTCCAATGCCATTTGGCACTATGTTCCTAATATTTATGCGAGTGGAAAGATACGAAAAGACATTTTTTCTTTAGCGAGCTATTCGCAAAAGATCAAGCATCGTCTTCTTTGGTGGAAAAGCGCGAACAAGCTAGTCGTTTTATTACCAACCCGCCCATCTTCCTTTCTTCCTTTCTTTCTTTCTTTCTTTCTTTTATTCTTTCTTTTTTCTTTCTTTCTTTCCCCTCTTCTTCCTCTCGACGGTAGCGATGATTTACTTTGGAAAGACACACCTGCACATTTACGTCGCCGGTCTTTGGACTTAATTATCCGAAAGATAATTGATATCGTTAAAATGCTGATGTTCCCTGGCATTTTTCTACTATGATCGTCTTATAATCACAAAAATCGTTGATTCAAGATAACGATCGATCACTTCCAATTTAGAAATCTTACCTACTTACTTACTTATTTACTTACTTACTTACTTACTTGGATAAATCTTTTCAAGTATCTTCTATTTATCTTTCTGATTGGTATGCTTGGATCAGTCACATGGAAAGTGATTACGTATGCGTGTCATGTCGGCAAGATTCGTCGACGGCTATCGAGCGACGTTCCACGTTCAAGGCCGATCGTTATTCCTTCTCTCTCTCTCTCTCTCTCTCTCTCTCTATATATATATATATATATATATATATATATGTATGTATGTTTGTATGTATGTATGTATGTATATATATGTATATATATGTGTATATATGTATGATGTATATATGTATTTACGTATGTATGTAAGCTTTCGTCCTCGTGGCATACGTAACATCGTCACTTTTCTATACAAAGGATATAAATCGAAACGAACGTCTGTTTTATAGTCTTGATGATTTACTATTCGAAACGGTTCGTCGGCGAGCATAGCCAGAGAGAAGATACTGGAAGTTAATTGCTCGAGGAATAATTAATATCGTTGGGTGCCACGTTAAGCGCGAACTTCGAAACACCGTCCAAGCATCGTCGTGCTTGCTTATCTCTCTCGCTTTCGTGGTGAGAAACCGGCTAAAAGCGAAACGTCGTGCATTGTTTTTTGAAAAACACAGGAGCATTTTCTTTCTCGGCCTGGACCGAACGCTAAACGAAGGAAACTGCTGATGCGAAAACCTTTGTGTGCCTCGAGTAGGTAAACGATGAAGCAGAAAAGGAAAAGAAAAAGTGGGAGGTGGGGTGGGGTGGGATGGGGTAAGGTTAAAAAAGAAGAGGGAAAAAACTTGAACTCAGCCCGGAGTCACAAAGTGCCTTGAATCATTTACCACGTGCCTGCTCGTTTCTTTTCCACCTCCAGAACCCACTTACTGCACCATGGCTTACTACTACCAACCCACCCAACCCCACTTCCCACCCCCTGTTCAACCTTCCTGCTCAGTCCATTTAATCTCTTCTTCGGCGTCGAGCGTTCGTCGACGAACTTAAAGTTTTCTTCTCGAAACTTTCCTCGATTTCGATTCAAACCGAATTCAGCCAGACGATCGCGGTGACTGCCAGATTCGGCGAATCCTATGAGATCGAGATTTAAAAGCGTCTGAATTTAAGAAACACATCGTCAGTCATATAACTTTACTGTTAACGGATTCTTAACAATTTCGTGAAAGAATCTATTACAGTTTAACACCCATAGATATCACGTTTTACGTTACAATGTTTAATTTACAAATCACAAATTAGTTGTCTCGCGTAATTAGCTAATCATCTTTGACGGGTCGCATCCCATCTCGACCCTTCTCACAGCTGTATAGAATCGATGATTAATCAATCGAGATATTCCCGAATATAATTATCGAGTATGCGTGTATTAGACCGATACGTAGATTAATACATCAAAAGAGAGAGAAATTGTTATAATCGACGTTCTTCTATAATCATCATAGTTACGGCAGTAGCTGCATACAGATACTCATAAACACGCACATTTTATATTTTTAGCCAGTTTCATATATAATCTTCAAGTAAACCCGGAACGAAAGGAAGCTCACGAGAAATCAAACGGCAAAGGGTAACGCGAAACTTTAATTTTTTTCTCTTTCTTTTCCTCCTTTCGTTCTCCAGCGAGTTATACTCTCGCTTCTTCCTCTTCCAGGAAGCTCGAGTTTCCGCAGGGTATTATTCCATAGCGTCCTCGTCCATTATACTAATGAAGGAAAAAGTGTTAATGCGACAGAAGGAGAACATTGTATAAAATGCGATGCCACCACGGGCAACGATAATTGCGGGGAGAAGCAAGAAAGCAAAGTGGTGCTCGCCCTTAACGCACTTCTCGAAGAAACAACCGAGACTAGACTTGGAGAAATATACCAGAAGAAATTTCTCGATATTACGTTAAACATTATCCTTATAACTTTGTACCAATTTCATTTTTAAGTGTCTAGTTCCTTGGGACTTTCGAGCTGAAATCCGTGACGAT
The DNA here is from genome assembly GCF_905475345.1 of Vespula vulgaris. Classification (NCBI taxonomy): domain Eukaryota; kingdom Metazoa; phylum Arthropoda; class Insecta; order Hymenoptera; family Vespidae; genus Vespula; species Vespula vulgaris. The sequence continues at coordinate 11,463,963 of NC_066587.1, forward strand.
CGACGCACTTCCTAATAAAAAATTTCAAAAGTTTTCTCATTTACAGCGAATAAATACGATGACGGAGTAGTAGTAATATAGAAATGCAAGAATATTACGAAAGACTCGTTCTAAAGGACATCCTATACATATCGATCATGTAAAAATATATATCATAATTTTTAATTAATACTTTTCATAATCTTTAAATATAAAAAAGAAAGAATTTCGATTGCAATTTCTTTCCTTCTGGAAGAGATATGACTCTTCGACCTATCCAAATCCAATCGAACGATGTACGAGTTTCGTACTTCCCACCGATGTAGCAGGAGCACCCTTTGCCGATCACCCTCTCTCTCTCTCCCCCTCCCCTTCCTCCCTCCCTCTCTCTCTCTCTCTCTTTTCCATCTACCCTCGAGTTACGTAGCTGCCGGGTGCTCATTCATTTAATTTCAGTCATTGCCGGCAGGCACACCCCTGTCGTGCGACCGACAAAAAATAATTAGTGAAGCCTTACACCCCGGCGCCACCCTGCTCCGTCGGCCGTTCTCGCTTTCCCTTCGAAGACGGCAACGTCGAACACGACGACGACGACGACGACGACGACGACGACGACGACGACGACGAGGACTGAACGACTCGACGCCCCTTTCAGTCCCACGGGTACCCACATACCTTGCGCTCGAATTCTCTCCCCTTCGTCCCTCTTCCTCTTCCAACAGCTCAGCCACGTTTCCCTGCCAACCCAACGAAGCGACCAACCACCCACAACCCCCGTAGCAGCCCTTTCTGAGCAGCAGCGCTGCTAAACTCCGAGGCAACAGCAGCAACGGTAACAGCATTGGTGGTGGTGCTGGTGGTGATGGTGGTGGTGGTGGTGGTGGTAGTAGTGGTGGTGATGGTAGTAGTAGTAGTAGTAGTAGTAGTAGTAGTAGTACAGTAGCAATAGTAGCAGCAACAGCAGCAACAGCAGCAGCTATGGTGGCAGCTACCTCCAAAACCCTAGCTCAGTCAGCCATCCGGTCCCTTCTCCCCTTCGGCAAGAGCCGCCCCGACGTTGCCTCAGGCGGGATGATTCAGGCGCCAGTAGGGCGCACCCACCTTTGGTAAGGGGTGGTAGAGGGCTGCTACTAGTGATGCGGGAGAGAGAGAGAGAGAGAGAGAGAGAGAGAGAACGAGAGAGAGGGAGAAACGGAGTGTGGAGGAGAGAAGCGGAGGGTTTCGCTGCTACTGCTGCTACTGCTGCCGGCGTTGGTGTGGTGGTGGGTGTTAGGAGAGGGTGGTAGAGACTCTGGGATGGGGATAGAACGTAGTACTATGTCGGTGACTGCGGTAGAGCGGCGAGACGTGCGGGTGGAAGTGGCCGAGGGAGTGAGAGAGAGAGAGAGAGAGAGAGAGAGAGAGAGAGGGAGGGAGAAAGAGGATGAGAGGGTGAAAGGGAGGAAAGGGGGAGCTTTGTCAGAAGGTGGATGGCATGGAGTGTGGGGAAGGGTGATGGGCTGGCAGGAGGGAAAGATACGCGCACGGAGGGTGGTTTTCCTCGGCTGAGATATAGGTACCACCGTCGACGCCGCGCGAGCGGTCCTGTGTTATATCCTCGGCTAAGTAATACAAGGAAAAGTGCTACGAAAAGTTCGCTTCTCTCTCTCTCTCTCTCTCTTTTCTCTCTCTCTCTCTCTCTCTCTCTCTCTCTCTCTCTCTCTCTCTCTCTCTCTCTCTCTCTTTCTATCTCGTACTTACTCTTACTCTTTTTCTCTCTTTTAGACTCTCTCGCTCTCTCTCTTCTCTTTGTTCTTCCTTTTCACCTCTTTACCACACACACACACATATACACACACGCGCATATACACACGTGCACACAATCTGTCTCCTTTTCTATCTCTGTCTATCTTTCTATTTCTTTCTCTTTCTCACTCACCTATTTCCTCGTCATTCTCTCTTCTCCTACGCTTCACGGTAGCATAGCACCAGCGCAGGTGCACGTCACGATGCATTCCCAAGAGGAACCTAGCGCGTGGGTAGGTAGATAGGTATATGCCTTGGCCTTGTTGCGCCATCGAGAGGAGCGCGAAAAGCAGGAAGGAAACTGTGAATAAAGCGGATGGATTGAACGAAACGAGTAATTACGTGATAGACGTTCCTCCTGTACTCTCATTCCTCTATCCAGCGAACGAACGTTCCATCAACGAAACTCGATCCAATTGGCGAAACGCGTTTGCCTAAAATTGAAACGACAAAGCGACGCCGATTTTTCTAAAGCTTTTGTTTTCTTTCTTTCCTTTCCTTTTCTTTCTTTTCTTTCTTTTCTTTACACCACCCCCATCCTCCTGACCACCCCTCTTTGATTTTTTCCATTTTTCATTTTCAAACGAAAGAAAAAATGATGCTTTTTCTTTTTCCCTCTTAATGAGATCGATCGTCATGGAATTAACCTACCGATTAATTACTAGATCAGTGTTATAGTACAAAGGGGCAAGTAATTACCAAACGAAAGCGCAATTAGTAGCCATAAACGTAATTAGTAATTAAACCGCCTATGGCTTTCGAATCGCGTGAGCGACAAGTATATCGTGGAATATGGAATCGTTTAGCAATTACCGACGTAATTGGTAATTAATCGTGTGCGTTGTTACGTAATTTTACAATCTCGCAGGTTCGTCTTACATTACTCCGCCGATGTAATCGCTCATATTTATAATCCATGAGATTTGTTGGATAAATCTCTCTTCCCTTTTTTTTTCTTTTTAAAGTAATTTAATATCATATAAATGTCAATTCGATGTAATAAATATGTAAGTGTCTAAAATTTGTATAAGCTTGTATGTACTTTGAGAATAACGACGAGATGAAATACTATTTTGATTTTATCGTATTATCGTTACACGGTTTGCGCGTTTTAGCATATTTAAAGAAAACGAATAAACGCCTGAACGCTCATTCTTAACTTCCGCACTTCGGATGACTGTAATTTATTCATTTAAACCATTAATTATATATATATGTGTGTGTGTATACGTGTGTGTGTATACACAGCATCATTGAGAATACGTTCGAAAGCCATTAATGAGTTCTCGCTAGTCTCTCTTTGAATTCTTTCCTGATGGCTATCGAAACGTGACGATAAATTTGGCACTACAAGTGAGAAGGAGAAAGTTCAAATAGAAAGACACAAAAATAGAAAGAGATGGAGTGAGAGTGAGAAAGAAAGAAAAAAAAAAGGAAATTGCTATTAGCTGCCTTATTTTTTTTTTTCGTTTTTATTTTCGAACGTCAATCCTCTCGCAATTAATCTCAACTCGTGTAAGAATAACGAAAGCATGAAACTCGTCGTCGTCGTCGTCGTCGTCGTCGTCGTCGTCGTCTCGAGGACGAAGTTTCGAAGAAACCACACCACACGAAAAAGTTCGAAGCGAGAGAGAGAAGAGTTTCCGTTTGTCCGAAATGTCCTCGGCACTTTTGGCGAGATCGTTCGGCTCTCTACCTCGGTTGGATCGTTTGCAAGACGAACCACTTTGGGGAAAGGTTTTCTTCAAGAAATTAGGAAAAGTGAAAAGTAAAGCCACCTCCCCACACCCAAGCCACTCTTTCTCCACCTCCTATTCCTCCTCCTTCTCCTTTTTCTCCTTCCCTTCCTCCTCTCTCCACCTCCTTCGACTCTTTTTCATCGTGTCGTTAATATACCGTCGACTAAAGAGAGACTGAGGGTGAAACTACCAAGAGGGCTTCTAGTCGAGATGTATCGTGTAACAATATAAATAGACCTACGGGATTTCTCGCGGCTGTAAAAGCCTTAGCGAAGAAAGAATAAAGGTGCCAACGTAAGAACGCCTTCTCGAATTTATTCTCTTTTCAAAGAAAGTTACTACTTCGTACTAAGGATTCTTTCAAACAAATTCGTGTACCTTTCGACGTATTTCTAATTGTAAACAAGATCATATCGTTTTAATCGATCCGTATAAATATCGAAATAGTTAACTATTTATCTCGTAACATTACTAAAGATCTAAAAATAACAATAATATCTAAACATTACAATATTATCTAAAAATAACAATAATAAAGCTTATTTCGAATCAATTGAAATAAAATACTCGTACATGAGCGAAAGAAAACCATATGATATTTGATTGCAAAAATCATGTTATTTTTTCGATCGCATAAATATGAATTAATAAATAATACAAATAATATAATATAAATAAATATATTAAAATTAATAAATAAAATACTAGTTTTGAAAAAATCCTATTAAAGTAACGATGGAATAACGAAGAATCGTTTTATCGTGCCGTTTCATTTAAGAACGTTAATGTTGTATAAAACGAAGCATGGACTCATTAATTACGAAGAATTGTTGTCTATAGAAATATGTAAGTCACAAGGTCTTCTGTCGGCCGTCGCTTACGTTTAAGTTTTAACGAGAAAAGACAACGCCTTCGTTCCTCTTGCTTGGAAGCCTTCAGCTTTGGCACCCAAGCCGTTATGAATTTTAAGTGGACGAAATCGCATGAATAGTTTCGAGGACGAAGAACGACCAAGAAAGATACTCGAGCTCGTTTAAAGGAGCATCGTCATCGTCATTGTCATAGTCATCGTCCTTCGAAGAGCGATTAGCACCGGCGACGTTATTATAAAAACAGAATTAAACGATAACAAAAGCAAGAGAGAAAAAGAGAGAAAGACAGACAGAGAAAGAGAGAGAGAGAGAGAGAAAAGATAGATAGCGAGAAAGAGAGAGAGAAAGAAAAAGAGTTAGACAGCAACAGAGAGAGAGAGAGAGAGAGAGAGAGAGAGAGAGAATAGAGAGAGGATAGAGAATAGAATTTCCCTCGAAGGAAGAAGAGAGGGTCTGGCAATCCATCCCTTCATTATTCGGGAATTAGTAACCCCATTTCGGCGGGCCTCTTTGTTCTCGCATCACCCGTCCCTTTCTCACCACATTCTGACCCCTTTATCTCGTCGCTCGTGTCTATCTCTTTCGTGATGCATTGTGCGAGAGAACGATAAAAAGGGTTACGATAATAAACTCACCTTGTTTTGATTTTCGAAACATTCAAACTCTTCTCTTCCGGTTAATTTCCAGAAGGATAATAGAATTAACTCGATCATCGACAATATGATTCAGTTTAATTCGAGTTAATAGCCGTAGGAATCGCTACTAACGTCGATCGATTTTAAATATTCAATGTATCTCCTTTTCGACGAAAACTTTTCACGGTCAATTCAGAATTTTACTAATCGATCAAAGGACGGTCGAACAGATAGATCGATCTTCTTAGGTTGGTCAGACCCATAGGGATTATTTATTTAAATTTAACCAACTCTATTAGGGTGGCTTCGTAGTTTAGTTCAAGAGAGAAAGAGAGACAGAGAGAGAGAGAGAGAGAGAGTAAGACAGAGAGAAGGAGTTATGTGAAGGGTGGAGAAGGGGGTAGAAAAGGAGTATATATATATACCTACGGCATAGTACGGAGCAAGAGAGAGAGAGAAAGAGAGATAGATAGATAGATAGATAGAGAGAGAGGGAGAGAGAGAGAGAGAGAGAGGGAGAGGGAGAGGGACAGAGAGAGAGGAGGCCGACACCTCGGCGCCAAACTCACCCTCCTGAGACTCTGCAGACTCACCTCCATCCCCTACCGTGCACAGCAACCACCCCGCGCGCATAGCATCCCAATGGCAATCCCCGTTTCGCAAACCCGCACTCCATCCTGCTCCAACTCCAGCTTCTCTCCACCTCCACCTACCATCATCCTCGCCTCTCTACCTCCCACCTCGTCCTCCTCCTCTTCCCTCTACCCTCCTCATCCTAGCAACCCTCCTACGCTACTAGTCTCGACCATCCAGCCACCCACCTACCAACTCCTACGTAGCGAGCGACCCTCGAGCTATCTCCAAAATCATCCCTTACATTCTAGAGCCGGCGTGCTATCCTCCATAGAGCTCCGAGTTGGACGTCGACGAGGGTGAGTGGAATGAAGGAGGTAGAGGAGGAGGAGGTGGAGTAAAAGGGGGAGGGCGCCGGGTTTGTGCGGCAAAGTAGGAGAACGAAACGAGGGTAGACAAGGTGGGGAAACGGTATAGTGGAAGAGAGAAGACTGAAGAAACGTACAGTGTGTTAGACAGACTGAGAGAGAGAAAGAGAGAGAGAGAGAAAGAGGAGACTAGGATAGCTAGGTATACTGGATACAACGAGAAAATAAGAGATCCTCCCACACGACCGACGATACGAATTACAATGGGCCGACACAGGGGTACGGGTGAACTCCTACGTCGGCTTTCTTGTCTGCTCGCATGCTCGACCGGACTAGGCGGGGGTGGCAATAACCGAAACGTTGAATTTGAAGGAACGGGAGATCCTTCGGGAGATAAGTCCGAGGTTTGTAGGGTAAGATCGTTGTTTGTCAGAATACTCCTTACTTTCTATATGTACGCCTACATATATACATATATATATATATACATATACATACATAGATATATCTATATGTATATACATATCTTTTTATTTATACATAACCCAATAAACTGACAAACACGCGATTCGCAAGCACAATCATCATCGAGTCAAGTTTTCACAAAGGATTTGACGAAAATACGAAAATAAGCTCTTTGGAAATTCGTTCGTTTAGAACACCGAGCATGTTTGTCCAGAGCACGATAGATTTTCTTTGCCGACGCGAGAAAATAGGTGCCATTGTTCGTTCCTATTCGTTCCCTCTACGAAAAGCTAATACCAGTCGTCCGTACTTTTTTCCCTCGTTCGAGAGCACCGTGATAGAGTTCAGGATGTCGTACTCTCCGCCAACCCGTTACCCTCTCCCAAAGAACAATGCACGTCACATACGTCGCGCGAAAGCCTCGGACCGCTCACTAATCGTGGGAGGAGGGATGCTAAATCGTTCCTCGGATCAACGAGATAATATCGTCCCTTCATTGATTTGACGATTAGACGACGATCAAATGTAGTAGAAGAATTTTGAACATTATTTGTGAAGGAGAAATTTAACTATCAAATTTCAAGGAACAGAAGAAACGTGCAATCGTTCGATTAAGTCAATATTTTTCTTTTTTCTTTATGGAAATATGTAAACGCAATTATTACATATAAAAAATGTATAGATAAAAAATGTATTCTCTTCTTCTGTCTCTCTCTCTCTCTCTCTCTCTCTCTCTCTCTCTGTCTCTCTCTCTTTAATTCGAAATGGCATATGCGTAAATAAATTAAAATCTTATTAAAAGTAGTTGCATTTATAGTGTCGATAATGACCGATCGATAAGAATGCCTTCATCGTGTTCACGTACAGAACAGCAGTGACGATCCTAACCGGCCCATTCGTTGAAATCTCCAGAAAGAGGACCAAATAATTCTTAATTTCTCGCAAGGAAAAGATCGTAAATGAGATATATTTTAATCATATTTTATCGCCGAAAATCAACATAAGTACTTCGATTCTAACATCTCGAGATGAATGAAAAAAAAGAAAAAGATAAGATCCATTGAAAAAAGAAAAAAAAAAGAAAAGAAAAAGAAGAAGAAGAAGAATAAGAAGAACATCGATCGAACCTGATGGAATCCATAACAGAATTCCAAAGTAATGAACAAAGCACGAAGCCGTGTTCTCATTGGTTTCCAAGGTAGGAAGATCGTCGAGGAAGAGGGTATAAAGCAAGGTTGTGTGGCTGGTCGGTCCTGTGCTGGGTAAAGCCACGAAATATCCGAAGAAAAACACGTTTCCAGGGGCGAATCGATAGCAACAATACCGCGGTAAAAGCTCAGGGGCCTCCGGCTTGGCGAAGTAGTAGAGGAGTAGAGGAAAGTGCGGAATCCGGGTGCAGTGAAGGGGGTTGAGAAGGAACGAGAGAAAGAGAAAGAGAGAGAGAGAGAGAGGGAAGGAGAGAGAGAGAGAGAGAGAGAGAGAGAGTATTACTCGAGAGGAGAGTAGAAAGAGGAGGAAGGAGAGAAAGGAAAGGGAGAAAAGGGTGCGAGGGGGTGAAAGAGAGAGCTGTGGAACGAGGGAGCCTTATTGGAATCGAGGGTTGGGGGTATGAGTTTTCCTAAGGTCTGAGAGGGAGTCCGGAGGATAGAGAGGAGTATGGGGGAGGAAGAGTAAGAGGAAGAAACGAGGGAGATAGGTGGGTGCGAAGGGAAAAGGGGTGCTTGATGGAACGAGGCCGCGCTACAACGTTGGCAACAGCCAGATGGGTAAAGACTGTAGTACGTTGCCACTACCTATGGTGGTGCCACGAAGAAACGATACCGAAGTGGGGGCAGGTGAGTTGCCTCTATCTTCTTCTCTCTTTCTCCCACCCTTTACTACCCTCTCTCGTATTCTATCTTTCTCTCTCTCTCTCTCTCTCTCTCTCTTTCTCTCTTTCTCTCTCTCTTGCTCTCGCTCTTTCTTTCTCTACCCTCTCTCGATCCTTTCACTCCTCCTTCTCCTTTGTTAAAGGCAACACGATGATTCCGTCCCCTTTGTTCGCGATATTAAAGTACGTCAAGCGCCGAAGCGACTGCGTTCTCTCGCGAGCAGAAGTGTCAATTGCGTTCATTGTTCGCTCATTGAGCCATAGGATCGATCGTTTCGTCTCTTTCTCCATCTTTCTTTCTTTCTCGCGAACGAACGAACGAACGAACGAACGAACACTCGGTCGCGGTCTTCCGATTTTATCTCTTTTCCACTCTTTTCTCTTTTTATTCTTTCTATTCTTTTCTTCTCCCTTCGTCTGCTAAAAAACCAAACGGATATATAGATACTTCCGTATTACACCTATGGAGTATTAAGGTTCATAGGGAGAAAGAAAAACAGCGGGGTTCCTTTAAAGTATTTCGAGTATTTTATGTATATTTTCCCATTCTCGTGTGTGTGCGACTTTAAATATAATATGTGTATATATTGGTATATACATATTATATTTAATTATTTCATAATGTACGTATGTATGTATACATATATATATATATATATATATATATATATATATATACATATATATATATGTATGTATGTATGTATGTATGTATGTGTGTATGTATGTATGTATATAAGGAAGTCATTAATAATGATTCATAAAATATTAACCATCGTCGCAATAGTAATAAGAAAAATAAGAATGGTAATGATAATATTTATACATATATATATATATTTTTTGTATATATATAATATATATGTATATATATAACGTTAGCGGATTGATTTTATATATATATATATATATATATATATATATATATATATATACATATATAGATTTTTATTACCAATGATCTTTCATACAATCACGCTTTCGAGTCTTAACAATCTACGTACTATTTTACAAGAATCTTTTATGTACAAAATAATAGAATCTAATGCGATAAGATTACATTCTATATAATTTTTCTTATCTCGAGACAGTTTATCTCGTTGATACTTGACAACTAATATCGAACTTCTAATAAAAAAGACTTACTCTTTTCGCAAGCATAATCGTTAATAAGGCCTAGGTACCTTCGCCACGATTCACAATCTAACGACGCAAGAGCTATGATCACACGAAGAATTAAGATCTAATATTTGATTCGCGACTAATATAGTACGCGAGATTTAGCTTAGAATAATCGAATATCGTGAAGGCGTCCGTCGTTTTGGAAAAGAATCGCATGGATTAGATTTAAGTCGCCGGACGACATGATTAGAAAATTTTCGAAAAAGTGGATGAACTTTGAGGCTCTCTCGACGATACGTAAAAACTTCTAATAACTTGTAATACTTGTAGGTACTTTCGTGACGATCCAGAAAATTGGAAAAAGTCTTTAAATTGCCGATAAATTAAAAAGAGAGAAAAAGAAAGAGAGAGAGAGAGAGAGAGTAAGAGATAAAGACGAAGAAAGAAAAAAAGGAAAGAAAGTAAAAAATAAAGGACGAAAGAAAAGAAAATTCTCGATTTCCGTAAAGGTAACGATTTTTATATATTCGTTAGACAGATATCTCGATTGTAAACTCTATTAGAAATGAACTAACGACTGTAGCAAGAGAAAACAAAGGATCGTCACTCACGAACGAGCATATTAGACGAGGTCAGTTTCGTACGGGCGATTGAATATTCATCGGGGACTTGTTCGGCTACCCCCGCTCGAAAGACATCGACTTATCCTAAAACAATCGTCTATTTTAGGAGCCACTGATATCGAATAGAATATCATGAAACGATAGTATCAGCGGTGGAATTACGTGTCGCACGACCTACGTTTGGATAGAACCACGAATTATTCCGTTCGTCCTATCGATTCCTATCGATCGAAGTCAATCAATTCTAATTCGACTCGATGAACGTGTGAGGCTGACACGTTTCAAGCTAACATTAGCGATGTATCGTCGACAAGTATTTGTTTTTCCTCGGAAAGATTTTCTAAAACATTTTAACCATTATGAAAACGATTATCAGTAATTGATCACACGGATGATACTCTTCCTTTTCTCTATTTCGAAAAGTAAAAACTCTGAACCGTGATTTATCTATCGAAGAAAAACGATGGAGGTTTAAAGAGAAGAGTAAAAATTGGATATGAATAACAAATTCGAAAGGACAGCCTCGTCAAAATACATGGTATTAGACATGCGAATACAAGGACAAAAAGTCTGAGATATGTCCCTTGAAAGTTTCAAATCGATCAAAGAGATCAATTCGATCGATAGGCTCGAGAATAGGAATTCACAAATGGTTCTCTCCGGTTTGCACGGACACCTCGGAACCTGTGATCATCGGGCCGGATATGATGTGAGCTGAGGGTAATACGAGAGGAGTTGGCATGGCGATCGATGGTCTGAGTCTTTCGGTTAGAGCGAGCATCACTTGGCAGTGCAAATGTTGAATGGTGGCAAGTAGATTGAGATTGGTGTCGATGAGACCTGCAGCAGGTGAAAATCTTTCGCCTTCGACGTTCTCGGTGTCTATGTCCATTGAAGTGATCTTCTGTTGTTGTTGTTGTTGCTGTTGCTGTTGTTGTTGTTGTTGTTGTTGCTGTTGCTGCTGCTGCTGTTGTTGTTCTTCCGCGGCCTCCTTTAATGCCTTATTCTTCTCGGCCATCCTCTGCTGATGTTTTAGGTACGAGGTAGTGATGGGAAGACTGTAGTCGATGGGCGTGTTCTTGGGATCCAATCCCGGGCTCCAGGGCCTTGGCAACGGTTGACTCGGCTGAGGAGATGGAGTCCGACCCTCCGGCAACATCCTTTTCCTCTTAGACGAAGCCGAGCTCCTCGAACTCGCCCGATCAGATTCTGGAGTTCTTCGAGATTCTGGTAGAATCTCCGTGCTCGATAGAAATCCACCATTCGCTGGTTCCTTCTTTAATAGATTCGTTATGCTCAAAGGATTGTATTTCTCTTCTTTATCCTTCTCATTTTTCGTCTCCGTTACATTAACAGTACCCCCGTTCTTCGAATGTTTCTGATGTCTATAGTTGTAAAGATTTTTATTTTCCGTCGAATCTCTTGACTTGCCAGTGCCGTTAGCGTTGTTACTTTGAGCCGATGAATTCGACGTTACGAGACCAGGCGTCGGGCTCAACCTCGTCGACGTAGACGTTGTCGTCGTTGTAGACGTCGACGTGGAAGTTGTCGTCGAGGAAAGAGCAGTTGGATGAGATGACTGATTAGATAGATTAGTCGGACTGGGCGTTCTTGGTCGTCGTTGACACTCGGTACATCCAAGAAGAAATCGCGTCACAGCTTCTCTTGGAAGAAAGGCGTACGTCTCTGTGATCTGTAACAAATATCAAATGAAATATCGATTTACAAAACGTGTCAAGTTTTTTAATATCGATTTTCCGAATTTATCGTATATTTCTCCGAAAGTAAATAATTTTATTACGATAAAGCGTATCGATTTCCGATGGCTACGCATAATGATCAAATCACGATTAATTTATTCGATTGATTCATAACTAAGTATTGTTATTAATAAAAATTTGTTTCAGACGATGAATCGATACTTATTTATGAATCGTGGAAGTAAGAATATCACGTGATGTGTTATATTACGTTGATATGTTATTTGAATTCATCGAGTTATGGCCAAAAGCTTTCTTATGGTTAGAAACGTCGAATGTCACATCTCATCGTTCACTCGTTGTTTTACGCGAAACGCCCACCTGGGGAAAATTCATGAGTAGTAACGGTACTTTGATGTCTTCGCGAGAAGGTATTCAACCGGAGGGATGTTCTCTGCCTCTTAATAGGAAACGTTTCTCTCTGCAAAGAGACGGAGGGGCGGCATAACTTAATCAACGATAGGAGTTTCGTTGCTGGGTAAGGTAAAGCTTCGCTCGTACAAACGTACAACGTACCTATCTACGTATGTGTGTAAGTATGTGACTGTGTATCTACGTACATATGTATGAATGTATGTATGTATGTATGTATATACGTATACTCTCTGTAAGCATGTATAACTGTGTATACGTGTGACTGTGGTGAAGTAATTCGATAAGATTTACTCGAAGCTCGGCTGCCAAGAACGGGATGAAGAGAGGAGAGACTCAGTTAAGAAACTGAGATAATGGCTTTTGGATCAACATGACACAGTGGTAAACTTACGGCGAGTCGAGCACGACGGCTTTACCGTCGCTCGTAAGTTTGATAGAAAATACGTAAGCTCCGATACCGTAGGAGTAGCCCCGCGGCAATGCTTAGTAGAAACATCGTGTGAATTTTCTATTTCAACAGCTCTTTTTAATGGGACGACGATCTTTCTATAATAATAATAATAATGATAATGATAATAATATTATTAATAATTTCTTTACAATAATTCTCTTTCTTTATCTTTCTGATAATTTTCATAATAATTTTATCGTTGCTAATGTCCGATCATATTAAATCATCTATCTTCTAGTCCGTTCGTTTGATCAGACTCAAATCATACTTTCTTTACAAAGAAAAAACGTTTACTTCTCTCCTCTTCATTTTGACGATTCTTTAAAAAACAAATTTCTATTAATCGTTCGTAATAAAGGAGATTACACACCTACAAATTTATCTCTGAGTTCTGCAACGAAACAATCAGTTCCACGTGACTGCAAGGATGTACCGCAAAGTTGTGAACAATACTGCCACGACACGCTTACTTCGTTGCGGTTGGACACGCAAAACTATGTATATTATTATAGCTTTCCTCGTGGGTCGGCGTTAACCGACGGAAATGTTTGTACTATCACCGAAACGATTTTCCAAAAGGTCGTGAGACGAACGTGAGATTTCATGAGGCAACGTTTCGTTTAGATTTTTCACGAGATCGATCACGAAAGACGAGAAAATATTCGATTTTTTCACGATTGTTCCTTTCAAATACAACGATATTGAAAACTCAAATTACAAATATATATATATAGATTATACATTTAAATACTTGGTGATTTTTTCAATAATCGCTTTGCAACGATTTCGTGTTAACTTTTTTTAGTAGTTCTGAGCGACTTGATTAGTCAGTTAAAGCCAATACGAATCCTAGATCATTTTCATCTCAACGAGAAATAATAAAAGTAAACTACGGAATTTTTTAACGAGTATAGAGGGTTTCCCGATTTGATTATTCGTGCTTGTGTAGATAACAACTTAAACGTGAAATAGTATCACCATCGCGACGATGGCGGTGGTTCTCCCTATAACGATAAACATATACATACATACATACATACATACATATATATATACACACACACAGATATACGTATATTTATATATGTATATCTTTTTCATTATATATATATATATATATATATATATATATATATATATATCATAATATAAATATAAATATATATATATATATAGTAAACATAAGTGAGTGAGCGAATGAGTATGTGTATGTATACGATGTGTACGAGTAAGCAGGCAATGCAACAAGTGTCCTGAGGTTTTGAATCACAAGCAGATCGCGGCGAGCGAGAGAGAACGCGAGGAAAGCTGGTGTGAGCGGCTACGAGATAGAGAGAAAGATAGATAGATAGAGAGAGAGAGAGAGAGAGAGGACAAATGGTGGGGGGAAGCTTGACGATTGGTGAGTCTCGAGTGCGACGAAGAGGAATAGAGAGGTCGCCGTCGTGCTTCGTCCAACGAAAAGAGACGAAAGGCCGAACAAGAGAGAGGAAGAGAGAAAGATGGAGAGGATCTATAAAGAGAGAGAGAAAGAGAGAGAGAGAGAGAGAGAGAGTAAAAGAGAGAGAACAGATATGATACCCTAGAGAGAGGTTTCCGCGAATGTGCGCCGGAACATGTGAGATGACGTGTGGTATCGAGTGTTCGACGCTTGAATGCCTCGATGCCTTCCCCCTGAGAACGGTAAATATCGCGTGTCACGCACAACACCGTGGCAAGAGTTCGGTAGCCATCTCCATACGAAAGATCGAAACCGATCAGATCGTACAATTCTCCTCAGGATTCTATGGATGGACGAGTTCTTTGCTCCGTTCAATAGAAAAGTCCATTTAAAAATGGTGGATACCTCCTTCTTGAGGTCACGTGTGCGTATTAGCTTCTATCAGATATGGTGTACCTAAATATGTATATGTCCGTGTTAGACGGGACATGTTCTTTTTAAATCGATAATATAATTTCTTATCGCGTTTTGCGTTGTCCTTTAGTACTTGTTTTTTTTTTCTTTTTTTTTTTTTTTTTTTTTTTTTTAGAAAATATTGATATGGAATGTTTTTCTTGATATGTATGTATATACGTATAAAATACTGATAAATAAATATATATAGATACATATATTTATCAGTAAGATTCGAGACGTTGAGGACGAGAAAGTGATTTTTGTTCGACTTGATTAGACGATAATTATGAAAATTAATGAAGTTTCGTGCTACGTACGTAGGTTCATAAGCGCTACTTGTAACCAAGCACGTGTCCCTGTGTCTCTCCATCGAAGATAACTGAATCGTTAATGAACCACTAATGAAGCAATTTTAAGTGCCACTCACCGTCCGATAGGTGCGCTTCTGACCGGCATGCTTCCCAGGACGACCCTCAAGGTCAACATGAACGGCGTGAATAATATCGAAGAAATTTTCCACAATGGCGACCTTTTTGTAAACCCTTCCAGGTGGTACCGTACCCTCTGCACCGTTCAAAGCCTGGAATCAATAATATCAATCGAGTTTTATAATAATCTTTTATTGCAAACATGTCCAAATGTTTGATAAAAGAAAATAGGACACGGTTAGTTTATTAAATTCAATTGAAAAAGTTTTTTGAAAATTTTCTTTCTTCTTTCGATTTATTAAAATTCTTTCGATTTATTGATTATGTTTGTAATGAAAAATAAAAAAGACGGTAAATCCATAAACACGTTTTACTTCATGTAAATATTAATAATTTTTAACCGCCAAATGAGGAACGAAACGGTATCGCCATCTAGTAGTGAAAGTCAGTAACTGTTCGTTCGTCGGTGGAAGTAGTAGAGAACTTCCTGATCGGATCGATATTATCCACCGAGTCTTGGCTTTTCTACCGTAGCTGCGTAGTTGGTAAAACAAATTTCTATCTCGAAATAGAAGAAATTTGTAAAAAATTGTGCTCGTAATTTTATAAAACAAAAATCTATTCAACGCATTTTCGATAGAAATTCTTCGTCAGAAAGACCCGGCATATTGAATGATAACTTCGCGTTATTTCGAATGTTATCCACCGAACAATACTTCCTATAATTAGATGGCAGCACTAGCATTATTACCAGAACATTTTTGTGACAACGGAATTTTTCAAAAACGATCTACGGCAAACGCACCAGAGTGACATAGTTTCTCTAACATCATACTTCAACGCTTACGTACGTAATTTAATGTTAAGAAAAACAGTTCGTGCAAAACGTGATTTGTACGATGACGAATGAAAAATTTATCGAAAAGATTTCGTTCTACGACGACGAAGCGTGTTAAGCGCGTTTTCTCGAACTACGCATGGAAAATGTTTCTTAGAGAAACTCGAGTGAAAAGTACTACGGAAGTTTTATATATTCTCGTAACAACGTGACTTTAAATAATTCCCGGCATTACAATTTCCAGGTAGGAATAAAATGGCGATTCGAAGAAGTGGAGACCGCAGGCGCTATCCTCGGACAAACTTGGCGACTTTAAGGAGTTCATTCCGCATGCGCGACATTATTGTATTTGCCTGAACACCTGTTGAAGGATAAAGTTGAACTTGTGGAGCTTACGGTTCGACTAAGTGGTTGCGGTCAAGCAAATAACAATACACCGATATCCATCCGAGTGCCATTTCAAGCTTCCCTTGCCTTTGGCAATTGATTCGATGAATCGTAGACGGTAAGTTCTTATCGAAAAATAATCACCTAAGATCGTTCTCTATCGATCACCCTATTTCTGATTAATTCGAAGCGATTCGAATAAAAATTTAAATAAATATTCCATTTGTGTTCTATCACATTGATCTATAAATTAGTATCGGAAAAGTGCACTTTTCAAAAGACATTGAAACATAATCAACATATCCAGCGAATATTATTCATCGATCAAAGCAAAGAAATCCATATATCCATCAAAGAAAGAATAATTCCCGATACATTCCAATACCATCGAAAAATCTTCGATCGATCGACCGACCGTTCGTACGATCAATCTTTCCGCACAGAACTTTGTAAAAGCCCTCTAAATCTTTCTCTAAACTTCTCCATAGTGAAAAAGGAGAAATCGAACCTCTTTAAATCTATCATGCGTTTCGTATATACATACCAAAGGTTGTGCGTAGAGTGACTCAAACGAATCGACTGAGTATACCGTTCGATAGTCGAAAACACACACACTCATATATATATATATATATATATATATATATATATATACACATACATGCATATACGTGCAAACACATGGATAGAATACGCGTGTGCACGTTACACGGAAGGCGGATTCTTTGAGGCAGCGCCGGTTAATGATAGCTTGCTACGTACGTACACGTTATATATACATACGTACTCTTTTCCGTGTGCACACACAAAGCACACATACATACACGCATACATACACGCATATATACGTACGACATACACAACCTACACAAGGATGATAGGACGGGAGCGCCGGGGTGCGTTTCACGGTAGGATACACAGAAGCGTGAGTTCGGTATCCTGTCGCCTGTCGGCCACCCGTGTCACGCAGTACGTGTAATGGGCTATGACGAGGAGAGCCAGCGTACGGAGAATCCAAAAGCGCGACCGGAGGGAGCGAAGGGTGAGAGGGGACCACCCCATACCACATTTCCCTTCTCTTCTCTTCTCTTCCCATCTCTCTCTCTCTCTCTCTCTCTCTGTCTCTCTCTGTCTCTCTCTATCCTCTTCACTCTATCGGCGCACCTCGCTATCGAGGTCAAAAGCGTTTCGCACTGAATGCGATACCTTACGATCGTCGACCGGAAGTAAATCGAAGCGTTAATCCACGCGCATCGATTTTCGAACTTCCGCCAAAAGTTCGTCCGTTAATGATCTACGTTTAACTAGATAATGTAACTAATCAATTTTAGATTCGATCGAATCGCTTAATTAACTTTATAAGGATAGACAGACAGAGAGAAAAAGACAGAGAGAGAGAGAGAGAGAAAGAGAGAGAGAGAGAGAGAATAAAATAAAATAAACGTTTCGACAATATGAGCGTACGATAATATGAACGAGAATTCAATAAGTGATCGTGCTATCGGAATGTAATCGTCGGAAAGATATACTTCACGTTCGACGCTTATCTTTGAGTAAGCACAGCTTTCCTTATCAATATCTTTATCTAATATAGAACTTGACGATTATTACCTCCCCCTTTATTTCTCTTTGTTCTTCTACTCCGGCCCCGTTTTTTTATCAGAAACATCGATGCGAGGATCGAGACCAAATGCATGCCGGGAATAAAGGAACTGGTACATTATTCGAGAATCCCTTTCGAGCGTTCGCCGACAAATGGACCACGGAATTCCTTGTGGAACTCACACGTTCGTCGTTGAGAGATGTCTTTCTCTCTTTCTCTACCTCTCTCTTTCTCCTTCTCTCTCTTTCTCTCTACCGCATATTTTGCCATCCGTCTTCGACTCGTAGATATTTGAAAACCGGTAGCCCTCTCTTTCTCTTTCTTATATACACATATACAGACCTGCGCGCACGTATTTATAGTTACCCACACATGTATACACATACACACGGACACACACACACACATGGTTGGTCGCGCTTTAACTAGCACCTTCGCTTCTCGGCACGTTCGAAGTTGTTACGAGCCGTGGCTTCCTCGAGGCACCGTTGCCTTTGCTCCCTCTCTCTCTCTCTCTCTCTCTCTCTCTCTCTCTCTCTCTCTCTCTCTCTCTCTCTTTCACTCTCTGCTTTCATCCTCGCGAGGTGTCGAGGATCGATGGGCTAGAAAGTCGCGTTTTGCCGCGAAGAAAATCGCATTGCGGAAAGAAGAGAGGCGGTCTCCTCTTAAAGAGCGCCTTCGAGTACTAAGGCCTCTCTTCCATCTGGCCAGCGTCTTCCGCGATCCAGCTTTCTATCCAATCTACTTGAGTAAATTTTGAGATCGCTATCGTACTTCTTTCTCTCTTTTTTTTAACTCTTTTTCTTTTCTCTCTCTTTCTCTCTCCATCTCTCCATCTCTCCCTTTCTCTCTCTCTCTCTCTCTCTCTCTCTCTCTCTCTCTCTTTCTCTCTCTCTCCCTGTCTGTCTTTCTTCGTATCCATCCATCTTTATCTATCCATGGTTCGAATCCACGCCGAGAGAAAGAAGAAACGATTTTCTACAAAATTTTCGCTACGTACGCCTCGCTTCGCACGATGTACAATAAATAACGAGAGGTGATTAGAGAATTATTATCTATGAAATTACACCGTAGGCGATGGTGATTATTGGAATCGAGCTCGTTTCTCTCTATCTCTCGTATTCTCTTTCTTCTCTCTCTGTCTGTTTCTCTCTTTTATTCCCTTTCTCATATTTTTCCTCTTTGTCGTTTATTCCTTCTCTCTCTCTATTCTTTCTTTGTCTTCCTCTTTTATTCTCTTTCTCGTACTTTTTCTCTTTATCATCCACTCTCTTCTTCATCTTCTCTCTATCTATCTATCTATCTCTATCTCATCTCTCTCTTTCTCCATTTTTCTAATACAGCTTATTGGACCGAGAACGGAAGCTAGTTTTCTATTTATACGATCACCGAACGTCGCGCTCGCATTTGGAAAAGCTTTCGGTTGGAGTGGAGATGAAAACGCATTCGTTGCCGTAGACATAAATTCCCAGAGGATAGAGAAAGAGAGAGAGAAAGAAAGAAAGAGAGGAAAGAGGAAAACGAGAGAGAGAAAGAGAGAGAGAAGAGAGGGAAGCGAGAAATGGGACGCAAGTTTGCGCCACAACGAAACCCGGATATGGCGGGTATTTTAAAAAGACCGTGGTGCACGAGTTTGCATTTTAAACGAATGCCGATGCTGACGCCGACGCTACCGACGCTGCCGCCGCCGCCACCGCCGCCACAGCCGCCGCCACTGCTGCCGCCGGTGCTGCTGCGGGAGAGAAAAAACAACAACGTGGGCAGGCAAATGCGCTGGCGAATCGGATTAAAAAAATTCACGAGGGAATCGACGTTTCATGGAGCTGCTGCCAGTGAACGTGCGCGTGGGAGTACTCTTCTCTTTCGTGTTATATACACACACACACACACACACACACACACACATTATATATATAACATGTATACATGTACGTACGTATGTATGTATTATATATGTATGTATGTGTGTGTGTACATTATATATATATATATATATATATATATATATATATATATATACTGGGTGAATCGAGCCAACTTTCACACTTTTTCCACGTTTTTCAGTTAAAATGCAAATTTTGATATCTATCTTTTTCTGTTTCTGTCTGTCTCTGTCTCTGTCTCTGTCTGTCTCTCTCTCTTTCTCTCTCTTTATCTGTCACTCTCTCTCACTCTCTCTTACTCGCCCGTTTCATCCAACGATTCGTGACTCGACGAATAACAAGTATGTAGTATGAGGAAATCGAAAGAAGATTTTCATTTCCAAGTCGAAACTCCGAGTAAAACTTTGAGTAGGTAACGATGCCGATAAACTAGTTCGAAAGCTATCAGATACCGTTGCGCAACAATGACGACAGGAAGCGACGGCAAAGTGGCGCGGTGTCGTTACGAGTAGCCCGTTAAAAATCCTCAACGAGGTCGAATTGCATCGATTAACGGTGACCGGTGCAACGACGCGAGCTACGATTGAGTTGGTCGAACCAGTGAGAGAGAAAGAGAGGAAGAAAGAAAGAGAGAGAGAAAGAGAGAGAGAGAGTGAGATACAGAGAATTTGTAAGCATCTAACTACTTTTATTCGAGAACGATCGATCGATCGATCGATCGACCGATTGAAGTTAGAACGTCTAAGGAGAAACGTTTATTTTTTCAAAGTCCTTTCTCCTTTACTCGTAACCCCGAAGGCGTGTGATTGGGTTAGTTTTGGTTTGTTGGAACGGGACATAGCCGAGGCGGGCCACCCAGTAGCCATTTAGACAAACGACCGGCCCCTGTTGAGTGCTGCGGGATGCCAGCTCCGGAGGGAGAGACCAATGGGGAACGATATAGAGAAAGAGAAGGATAAGAAGAGTGAGACAGAGAGAGAGAGAGAGAGAGAGAGAGAGAGAGAGAGAGAGAGAGAGAGAGAGAGAGGGAGAGAAATAAACGAGGAGGATATACGTATCTGAGGAGAGTAACAAAGATAGAGCATGAAATAAAAGAAAGAGAGAGAGAAAGGAAGGAAAAGCTGAGAAAGTTTGAAATAGCGAGGTCATGTTCGCAAAGGGGATAAAAAGTATTCAAATTTGCGAACAAAGAATCCCTCTCTTTCTCTCTTGGTCACGGATTTTTTACTACTCTAAAATATTAATCGATCGTTGGAAATAAAAAGAACTGATGCTTTGAGCTGACAAGAAAATTGTTCCAATCTAACTACAAAGGACAATTGGAATTCTCAAAATAGAGGTGAGATTACGTCTTACATACATACATATATATATACATGCACGTATGTATATATATATATATACACATGTAGATAAGGTTCGTCGACTCGACGTCGCAGAGGAGAACGAGCCTAAACCGAATAAATTATTACGCCGTCTCTTCGTCGTCGTCGTCGTCGTCGTCGTCGTCGTTCTCTTCGTCGTCGTCTTCGTTGTCGTCTTCGTTGTCGTCTTCGTCGTCGTCTTCGTCGTCGTCTTCGTCGTTGTCTTCGTCTTCGTTCTGGTCCTCCCTTCCAGTCACCAGGGGTGCCCCCCTGCCGTTAATCGCAAAGAGCGGGCCGCCCTACAGTCACGAAGATTCATATCTGACTCGAAGCCTTCCAAGTCCTCCCTCCGTGCTGCTTCGGCTTCGAACGGGACCCTTAAGCCCGAAGCGGGACGGGATATCTGGACAATAATTTTCCGCCTTCGCCAGGCATGGTACTCTTCTCGACTGGACGAAACTTCGGCATCTTCTGACTCCCACTCTTTCTCTCTCTCTCTCTGTCTCTCTTTTTCTTTCTCTGTCTGTCTGTCCTTCTTTTGGATCTCCTCCGTACCCTCCAACTCTGTTCAGCCTCTCGACAGCGCTTGGAACCGCTCGCCTCCGGTGGTGGCAAAAGAAGAAGAAAGAGATAGACTGTTGAGAGTCATGAGGACCGTGTGTGTGCTCGGAAGAGAGAGAGAAAGAGAGAGAGAAAGCAAGAGGAAGGAAGCCGCTCGGCGGAAAATGGTAGAGAGAAAGAACGCCGGAGGATGAGGAGAATGAGGAGAACGGGAGGGATCGGTTAAGAATCTCCGGAGATTCCACGCATGGAGAAGCGTGGAACGGGCCGGCTTCGTGTCCCGGCTGGCCCGGCGGCAGGCTTGTTGCTCGCACGGAAGGCAGCTGCCAGTCGGCTTACCGCCACCACGCATTATATCCGATCAAATGAGAGAGAAAGAGAGAGAGAGAGAGAAGAGAGAGAGAAAGAGAGAGAGAGAAAGAAAGGTGGGGATAGAACGTGTTGCCGTTGAAACGAGCAAAACCGAGTATCAGCCGATCGAAGTTCCGTGAGGAGGATCGTGCGAAGAAACGCTCTCAGGAAGCTTTTAATTACTATCGAGGGTGCTGCAAATGGTGAAAAATATGAAAGGAATGTACGGTAGTACGTAGAGTAAAATGTATAGATATAAGTTACGGAGAAATGATCGGACCTCTAATGGAGAGCTGTGAAGTGTTGGAGAATATAGAAGGGTTTGGAGGTGGAGGGGTTAGGGGAAAAAAAAGAAAATGTGGAGCAACATCCGGAGGGTGAGCGAGGGTGAGAGGGTTAATTTGGAGAAGTCTAAAAGGTCGGCCTGGTAACGGATAGGGTCGCGAACTCCTAGACTGCCTCTGCCAGAGAGCAATTCAGAATCTTGGAACAAGACCAGAAAGCATCGAGAAGGGGAAAATATAGAGGACGGGACTTCTTCCTGGATACGGGGCTATTAGAATCGAAGATTTACGACATCAACGAACTTTCTTGGTGCTTCGCGTGTTAGGAGTCAAAGAGAAAGAGAGAGAAAGAGTGTCTGTTGAGTCTGGAAACAAGAAACCTATCGCGGAAGATGATCGTATAGACGGAATAGCTGAGATACCAAAGGAACGTGGCAGCCTACGTTACTCGTTCGCATAGGTCATTTATACCGTATTTCGAGCGATAAAGAGAGAGAGAGAGAGAAAAGGAGAGATCGCGTAACTCGATATATCGATAGAACATCTCGAATAACGCGATATCGAGGAACGTGAGGGATTGAGAGAGAGGGTTAAACGTTCAAAACGCGTTGCTACCGGATGCTGGATACAGTACCACGAGAAACGTATCACAGAAGTGACCATGCTTTTGTCTTCCTGCTCGTACCATTCTTCCTCGCTCTCTCTCTCTCTCTCTCTCTCTCTCTCTCTCTCTCTCCTTCACGTCACCTATCCCTATTTGCGCGTCTCCCT
Organism: Vespula vulgaris; assembly: GCF_905475345.1. Lineage (NCBI taxonomy): Eukaryota > Metazoa > Arthropoda > Insecta > Hymenoptera > Vespidae > Vespula > Vespula vulgaris. The sequence goes on from NC_066587.1 coordinate 11,486,947, forward strand.
GGTTGCTAAAAAAGGCTTCCATTGTGGAACGAGCTCGCATTTCCACCCTCAGTGCGGTGACACTAGAAGCCAGGGGCCATGAGGTAGAAAGCGCGATCCACAGTCAACACGAAGAGTATAAGCTTCCACCCTCTACCCCGTGACGCCCTGTCCACCTATCAAGCCACAGCGCGCGTAAACCACCCCTATAGAGCCTGCCATCATCCTCACTCTACTCTTACCCTCTCTCTCTCTCTCTCTCTCTCTCTCTCTCACATATATACATTCTCTCTCACTCTCACTCTGTCTGGCGTGTCGAATTTCTGTTTGCGTTACCGTGTCACGCATTAAACCCTGCCCGTTCGAATCTGATGATGCCACCGAAACTACTCCAGCCCGTTCTCTCTCTGATCGTGCATTTCTAACTCGGCCTTCGATCCCACGACGAGCTAGCTTTACGACTCTCTCTCTCTCTCTCTCTCTCTCTCTCTCTGTCTGTCTGTCTCTCTCTTTCTCTCTCTCTCTCTCTCTCTCCCTGTCGACGTCATACGAGCACGAGACGTCACAGACGAACGCGAATCCCCGTCTAAAATTACGAAGCATCGTCGGCGTCAGTGAACGGGAAAACGATCGAAGTGTCAGCGTCGCCGCAGGGATAAATATAAGAACGTCGTATAGAGCTCGGTAACTCGAACGATCGTTAATAATGGATCTTTCGAACGTATTACTTTTCATTATTACTTCGTAGAAACGTTCTGAAAAATAGAAAAAAAAATATGCCTTCGCTGATAATACTATGATCGTATTCATAAAGAATATAAATAGAACCGAAGAGTTTCTAAAGGGATATCTTATACATTTTAATTGGTTCATCAACAAAACACATATGTAACTGCAACATGATTTAGTCCACCTTCATTGTATGTAAGTTCTTTGGCAAAGTCAAAGCTAAGGAACGAGCCAAGCAAAGGAACGAAAGGAATTCGTGAAGAGAAGCAAAGAAAGAGAGAAGAGGACAGAGCGAAGAGTAGAACTGAGAGCGTCGAAGGGAATACCGAAGTGGGCGTTCGTTCTCTTTAGAGCGCTTGGCTAAGCAGCGACGAAGGAGAGGAGTAACTTTCGTGTCAGCGAAGAGCGAGGTCGTTGCTTACTTAGCCTACCTCTCTCTCTCTCTCTCTCTCTCTCTCTCTCTCTCTCTCTCTCTTTCTTTCTTTCTTTCTCTATATGTATCTCTCTTTTTCTCTTTCTCCCTATTTATCTATCTATCTATCTATCTTCTTCTTCCTCTGGGCCGGTTGAATCCAGCCTAGATCAACACGACGTAATGAACAAGGATTCCTCTCTCGTTGGACTTTTTCCGGGGGAAGAAAATACCAGTGTGGTTACCGCGTTCCCGGTGGTATTCTTCAACAAGAGAGGAACGAAGAACTGAAACGGGACGTCGGAGGGAGCTCTCGGTTAGAAGCGGCTGCTTTTGCCTGAATTAATCTCTTAGTGGTGGCTCCAGGAAGCGGCGAGCCGCGCCCCAACTTTCAACGAGAAAAAGAGAGGAAAGAAGAGGAGTACGGAAAGAAGGGAAGGAGAAAACGTTGCGAGGACGTCCGAGAATTGGCCGAACTCTCGATGCAACGCGAGAAACGAAAAACGTTCGGCATTTGATATTTTCGAAAATCCGTTTGTTAAAAATCATTTTTGTTCACGGATTAACAAGAACATCGATGATATGCCAAAATAAGATTTATTATAATCGTAATCTTGTAATATGGATCGGGTAAGACAAATTAGCGATTACGTAAAAAAGAGAAGAGGAAAGAAAAGTTCCAGATACAAATTCTGATCCCTGACGAATATCAGAGGCAAGAAAATAAGTCTGAGGAAAGATACGGTCTATTTAAAACGCTACTCTTCATTTGTTCGCCTTTCCGAGGACTAGCAAAGTAAAAGAGCGATGATGGTACATAAGTGTGGTAGTAGCGTCGTCGCGCATCGGATGATTAAGATCGTGTCATGATGAAGAGAGTAGCTTTTGAAGGCGGTCCCGATGGTGGTCGTAGGTGTGTGTAGCCGCAATCTCTTGCGGCTGGTTCGATCGTGGTATCGTCGTGTCTCGTATCGGAGCATTTCTCTCTCTCTCTCTCTCTCTCTCTCTCTTACTCGCTGCCTCCGTGGTGTACAGGTTGCAGCTGCTACCGGGCGAATACTACAGGAGTGGATGGAGGAGGATGAGAAGGTGGTGGTAGCTGTTAGGTGCCAGGATATCGGACATCGCGCATGTAGGAGTATGTCATTACTGTGACGCCTAGGTAGGCACAGCGCGATGTGACGCATTGTGCTTGAATCGAGGCGAGTCTAGAGAAAGAGAGAGAGAGAGGAGACTGGAAGAGGAAGAAGGAGGGGTAGAAACGGTAGTAGTCGAGGGGAAAGAGAGAAGGAAGGAGGGCGTCGGCGTCGAAAGGGACGCGCGTACGTTGCGCGTGCGCGTGAGCGTGTGTGCGTGCGTCTCATTAACCAGACGTTGCGTTCGGCAAGAGAGGAGAGAAGGAGGAGGCAGTGGACGATGAGGATGCGGAGTAGCAAGAGGTAGTGGAGGGCAGGCAGGGTCGAGCACGAGGCCGGGCCGGGCCAAGTTTTCCTCTCTCACTCTCTCTCTCTCTCTCTCTCTCTTTCTCTTTCTCTCTCTCGCTCTCTTCGTCTCTCTATCTCTCTCATTCCCACCAACACGTTTCCATCTCTATCCTCTTCAGGCTCCCTCGAGTATTCCGTCCGTCCCTCCCTCTCTCCACCATCGTCGCGTTTCCCCTTCCTTCCTTCTCTCTCTCTCTCTCTCTCTCTCTCTCTTTATCTTCTCTCCTTCTCTCTATCTCTCTCACTCTCAGCTTGGCTCTGTATCGCCGGCGCTCGACGCAGGGAATCAACACACCGGCCAGCCGACCGATTGCGGGCTGCTAAACGCCCGAAGCCACGATCCCGCAAGCGGCGACGCTTATACCGGGTGACCCCGAGGGCAGCGTTCGTTGCACCGCACTCACCCACTCCGCACTTGCATAAAGTACACGAGGACGATAATAACGATGACGGCACGAATCGATCGGTTCGATAAAAGAGAGAAATATGTTCCTTCGAAATCCGCGTCTGGGGATCGCCAAATTCCGCGTTTATATTCCAACGGTAGAAACCGTTCTCGAGGGTGCGGTATTCATAGACGGAAGAGAGAATCTTTATTGAGGTCAGTTTACTGAACGAGTGAGGAAGAGAGAGAGAGAGAGAGAGAGAGAGAGAGAGAGAGAGAGATGGTTTCAATGATATAAAAAGGACGATTTTAGACAGTGTGCCCGTAGATTTCCGCCCGTCGAAATTGAGTCGAGTTTGTAATTAGGCAAAGAGATAACGGAAGTTTGTGTTGATCCACCTTGCTTCTTGCGATAAAGACGTTAATTTCTCTCTTTCTCCTTCTCTTTCTCCCTCTCACTCATTCTCTCTCTCTTTCTCTCTCTAACTATCTATCTTTCTTTATATATAACTATATACTATATAAAACCGCTTCGAAAAGTTTCCAACATACTTTCGCGATTCCAAGAAACGTCGGTTACAATAAAAATAGAAAGAAAAAAAGCGAAGAATCATCTCGATTCCGAGAGAAAGATTTTATAGCGATATCACGACGTTTCAACGATCGGCCGAACGCTCTTTCTCTTTCTCTCTTTTTCTCCCTCTTTCTCTCTTTCTCTCTCTCTCTCCGTTCGTTCGTTCCAATCTCGTAATTCTCCGCTCGTTGGATTACACGGCCGGCGTAAGTTTTACGAGGCACCACGGCTGCTGCGGTGGAAGTTCGAAGTTTCGCGCGTTTGGATAGAAGCGACGACGATGGTAGTAGACGCTTACTGAAACGGGAAAGGGAGAGGGGAGACGGCGGTGGTGGTTTGAGGGTGGAATGACGGAGAAGCGACGACGGAAGCAGTGGAAAGTTCTGCGAGCGAGTCGGAACGATGTGGGCGGGTAGGTGAGAGACGGAGATGGATATAGATGGATAGACGAGCGAGCAAGAGTGAAAGAGAAGGAGAGGAAGAGGGAGAGAAACAGAGAGAGAGAGAGAGAGAGAGAGAGAGGAGGGGGAAACAAGGAGGGTGGGAGGCCGACAAACTGACGTCAGCGAGTAGAGAAAAGTTAGGAAGATAAGAGCGAAGTGGCGCAAAGCGAGCGCTCCTAAAGGCTCTCCCTCCTCCCCTCTTTATATCCGCCCCCGAGATGACATCTGCCTCCTCATTGCGTCTGGGGTTAATTCGCTTGGGTAGACCGTTCGCAATGTGGACTCGAGACGCGGTGAAACGAGCTTCGACCCGTCGACAGCTTACCGGACAAAGATCTACATACGATGACATGTGAGAGAGATAGATGGAAAGAGAGAGAGAGAGAAGAGAAAGAAATAGAGTGAGAGAGAGAGAGACAAGGATATCAAAAAGCTTTCCATGGGCTTTGAATCCGATTAAACGTAAACCACCATGCAGTCACTACCGGTCAACGTGTCTCTTGAAAATCCTTTCCAATCGTTTTTCGCTCTTTTTCCAACTGTTCCTCTCTCTCTCTCTCTCTCTCTCTCTGTTTCTCTTTCTTTCTGTTTTGCTTATTCCAGCTGTGACCCTCGCACCTACACGAAATCTTCAATGACCAGCTTTCGGCGTTCGTTTCACCCCTGATTTACATTCGGCTTAATGCCCGCCTCTCGCCTTTCTTTTTCCTCTTCAGAGGAGGACATGAATCTCGCGGAAGGAAGACATCTGCTCGCTCGCCCTCTCGAAATTTATTATTTATTTTTCTCTATTTCTCTTTCGTCCTTTCTCTCTCTTTCTCTCTCTCTCTCTCTCTCTCTCTCTCTCTCTTTCTTTCTTTTTCTCTATCACGTGACATTCGTACGTATTTTATGTATTCTTTTTATATGACCGTTTTTTAATTTGATTTAGTAGAAACTTAACGTCGGTTCGTTTATAGAACGCCACCACCGTTCGAGGAAATATCAGTCGTATATCGGTAGAAATTATATTACAGATTTTTCTATAATCTCGCCTCTACGTTTCGGGATCAACCAATTTATATTTGTTTCTTTTTATTATTCACGATAATCTCTTATCTGTAAATGTCCAACCAAACGGAATTCCTTTTTCTCTTGGTACTGCAACGCGACTAACAATTCTTCGTCGCAATATCAGCTTATTTCGCTTTTCCAACATTCCCCACTCTCCCTTCCCCACCCATTCCCCACTCGCCCTTCTCCCTTTCTCTTCTTTTCGCCTGGCAACGTTTAAACGTCGCTCGTATTTTAGTGTCTCCAGCCTTTCCCAACCTGTACGCGTATGTTCGTGTGTGTAGTTGTCCGTGGCACGCATCGGTCCGGGCAACAAATTTCGTAACCTCCCTCCGATTACTCCACGGCCAACTTGGCCGACGGATTTTAGGTTCGAACGCGTCCACGTGATTTTTGCGTCGTGCCAACTACCCGTGGTACATCGATTCGTGTAGGTGAAAATGGACGACTTGACATTGTTCTAGATAGAGAGAGAAAGAAAGAAAGAGAAAGAGAGAGAGAGAGAGAGAAAGAAAGAGAGAAAATTTAGAATTTTCGACAGGTGCGTATAAAATTTTGGCACGAAAAGTATAACGAAATCTTCGATCGTTCGATAAAAAAAAAAAAGAAAACAGACACCGATCGATACTTTGGCTCGTTCGTTGTAATCGTACTAGAGTAAACATTCAAAACAATGCCTTTTAACTCGTAAGTCACAAATCAGGATTAGATCATCGACAATGTTTATAAAAATATTCTATAATATATGGTTCTGCCTTAATAATATTTACCACGAGAGAATATATTTATACATCTCCTGTCGTCTATTGAATAATTTGAAGAACGTAGATAATTATTAGAATAAGGTTATCGATTTCACGAAGATGTTTTCATGAAACGTTAATTTATACTGACCCAAATTGGATAATTTCAAATTCTAAAAATGAATAAGTGAAATATCGTCAAAAATAGAAGATATTAGGAGTCAACTTTGTAGAGATCATTAAACAAGTATTTACGCAAAAATATTTAATAGTTCATGATTGAAGATCGACATTCCTTTGGAGTATACCTCACTTCGATCTCGTTACTACGAGATAGACGCGAAACACATGGTAACATTTTACCCGGATACTCTCGGAAAATAATGCGGAGCTTCGCCGCGTAATTACCGCTACCGCTCGCTCGCTCGCTTGCTGCCGAGCGCGAGTTTCTTAACTGAGTTTTGAAACAACAAGCCGAGATATCTCTCGTACGTGTCGGCCGCGTGAATGCCTTCGAGTTTCGAACAAGAAGAACTTTCAGAGACGTCTATGTTGCCGGAATAAAACCGTTAAAACATTTCTCTGCTTCACTTATTTTTTCACATCAACGACGTTCAACAACGTGAACTCGTGGAGACCCGATTGAAGTACATCACGTATCATTTTATAAACAAATCTTTTTGAAGTTTAAAACGTACGAGAAAAAAAAAGAAAGAAAGAAACAAAGTGTTAGAAATGGTCGAATAGTTGAGACTAATTGACATCTAATATCGGATATTATTTCAGCCTCTTTCTATCTTTATCTATCTATCTCCCGAACAGAATCGAACGTACTTTCAAAGCGATCAAAGAAGATCTACTTCCTTGACGAGAATGTAATATTCATAATCGTCATAAGTATGCCCTCGGCTTTTTACCCACGTCTTTATCTCATGTGGATTAACTTCATTAGCACGATACACCGATAAGAGTGCTTGCATTAGGATTATCGATCGGAGATAAGGACTCTTTATTATCAGGCTGGTGAAACCGTTAGCGCAGCAACTAAGTAGAGTAGAAAGAAAGGCGGAAGGAAGTAGAAAAAGAAAAAGAGATAGATCTCTTCTGATAATTCGAAGAATTAGAGGGAGAGGGAGAGAGAAAGAGAAAGAGAGAAAGAGAAAGAGAGAAAGAGAGAGAAAGGTGGTCCTGATGGTGATGGTGATGGTTGCAATGGTGGTAGTGGTAACGTCGTCGTGGAAAGGGGTCGATACGTATCGCGATTTGCCGCGTGGTCGAGTTATCGGCTAGGTTTATCGACGAAGGGGGACCACAAAGAGGAACGGAGAGAGAGAGAGAGAGAGAGAGAGAGAGAGAGAATGAGCGAGGGTTAGGAGTCTCTAGAGAAACCGCGTGAAATTCGCGTGTGTAGGCAGTTCACCGACTACGCCCACGAAGATACACGCGCTCGGATAGCCACTTACTTTCTGCTCTGTGATCGGGGGATAGGAATCAAGGCGTGTTCTATCGTTTTCATCTCGTGCGCCCTTCTTAACGAGCTACCTCGTGGCTCGGATTCGAACGAGTTATCGGAGGCAACAACCGAGGAGTACACACCGTTGTGGTTTCTGGAGGACGGACGAAGAGGGTGCAACGAGTCAAATGAAAGGGTAGGATAGTGTTGAAAGAAGAAGAAGAAGAAGAAGAAGAAGAAGAAGAAGAAGAAGAAGGGACTTTGATGAGAGGGATGAAAGAGTAGTCCTAGCTCGGCGCCGTACGAATTTATGACAGGACTCTACGATAATCGAGTACCGTTCGGACGATGTTAAAAAAGATAATAAAAAGAGAGAAAGCATTTTTAAACAAATAATTTTGGAACAATGCGACGATATATCCGATTAGAAAAATGATCAATATTTATATATATATAAGTTGGTAGAAGTACATGTTTTAGAAACTGGCATAATAATAATCGTTGATAGCAATAATATATAGCGAGAAAAGAAAGAAAGAGAGAGGAGAGAGAGAGAGAAAGAGGGACGCAGTGGCGAAGAAGGACTACGACGGCGAACCGACCAGGGGAATATAGGGTCTATTTTTGTCGGGTGGCGGCGGCGGTGGCGGCGGCGGCGGCGGCGGCGGCGGCAGTGGTGGTGGTGGTGGTGGTGGTGGCAGGACAAAAAGCCTGCGGCTTCTATCCCACCTCCCTGTACTACTTCTCTCTTTCCCCACTCTACCACGCCTCTCTCTCTCTCTCTCTCTCTCTCTCTCTGTCTCTCTGTCTCTGTCTCTCCCCGTTTCCTTTTTCTCTCTTTTCTTTCGCCCGCCGGTCTCTCCCGTTCTCTTTCTCTCGTCTCTTTTACTCTTTTCACTTCATACTCTTCTTTTTACACCAGCATGTCGGCCCTCTCCCCCTCCCTCTCCCTCTCCCTCTTTCTCTCTTTCTCTTTCATCCAGTTCCCTCTTTTCCATATCAGCGTTCGGCTTCCGTCTCTCTTCAACGAAAAGCCGTGCACCTCACCGCCGGTCTTTTGCTGCTCGCCTCTCGCTTTAGCAACGTGCAAAGCGATATTGCAAGAGAAAGAGAGAGAGAGAGAGAGAGAGAGAGGGAGAGAGGGAGATGAGAAAGAAAGAGAAAGATGAACACGAACGAACGGTCGGCGGCTTAGGGAGAAAGAACGAGAAAGAAAATCAGGGACGAGAGTCGGTGTGTTTGTGCAGGCTTCGAGTGAGTGAGAGAAAGAGAGAGTAGTCGGATAGTGGCGGCGTGAACGTCGAGGGACAACGGGACGATGGAAGATGGGACCTGAGAAAGAAAGACAGACGGACAGACAGACAGAGAGAAAGAGAGAGAAACGGAAAGAGAGAGAAAGATAGAGTACGAAACGTAGCGTGGGTCGGCCAGCTCGAAGAGAAGAGGTAGAGTTTGAAGAGGATGAGGAGAAAAGGAGCGAGAGAGCGAAGACTCCCTCGGCGGACCGCTACTAATTGCCGCCGGTCGCTCCTGGCTACGGGCCGCTGAGCATCGCACCACGCACAACGCCCGACACGGTTACGTTCCGTGGTTTAGAGACGTGACTCTGGCTAAGCAATACGCCTGCCTGCCTGCCTGCCTGCCTGCCTGCTTGCTAGCTAGCTTGTCTGCCTGCCTGCCTGCCTGCCTGCCTACTTACTTGCCTGTCTGCCTACTTGCTTGCTTGCTTGCTTGCTTGCTTGCTTGCTTGCTTGCTTGCCTGCCTACCTGCCTGCCTGCCTGCCTGCCTGCCTGCCTGCCTGCTTGCCTACCCTGCTTGCCAGCTTGCTTGCTTACTTGCCTGTTTAGCTCGCTCGGCTGGTCTCTGCCAGCATGCTGGACTTTCGCGTGCTCTCGTGTGCGAGTTTGCCTGTGGAAAGAGGCCCGCATCGAGACGTCCTTAAGACGTAGTTAAAATTACGTCTGTACGTTGTTTTTATTTTATCTTTTTCTTTATCTTTATCTTTGTCTTTGTCTTTGTCTTTCCTTTTTTTTTTTTTTGATTCTGAATATCATCCTACCTGTACTTTTATCTCGTCTCACAAGTCATCACACTTTCCTCAACCATTTGCTCGATTTCTTCATTTCCTTTTAACATAACTTTAAGATCTCTAATTATCTATAATAACTACGGGCTTGAATGCAATCCACACACACACACCTATGTATGTAGGTAGTTAGGTTCTTTAGATCGAGATATTTCGTTCTCGTCGACGTCACAAGGGAAAGTTTCTTGCCCTGTACGAACGGCCTCGTTCGTTTTTTCCTTCGAATCGTAATCGTGGATAAAAAGAAATTCTTGCACGGTGCTCTAGCGAGCGTGGCCCCAACCTGAGCTCTCTTCAGCCAAGACTTCACGCGCTCTCTTTTAGTGCGTGACTCAGCGGGACCGAAACGACACACACCGTACGAAACCACCCTCTTCGTTACGTCCCCTTTTCGAGAACAGCCGTTCTCCTCCCGTTCCAGGCCAAATGCAACCAACCGTCGAACCCCGGCTTGCTTGCTTGCTTTCTCTCTCTCTCTCTCTCTCTCTCTCTCTCTCTCTCTCTCTCTCTTTCTCTCTCATTCTCGGCACTATTATTATCAAGGCTCCTATAGTTCCTCGTAACAATCGACAACGATAGAAAACAACGCGTGTGCGTTCAGCCTTGTATACATCTATTATCGTTGCAAGGCTATAGCGATAACAATCGAGGAAGCTTCGAAGAACCGTAGGATATTACACAGGGTGGGGCATTTAAACAGGTGAGGAACACCTTTGGATTTTTATTAACATTTGCCGATAGATCATATCAATCTCTGGATTAATTTTGTTTGAAATATTTAAATTTATATATCATACATTTCGTACAGTCAAGAATCCTACTTGAAAGAAATTCAACTTTCCATACTCGTACCAATTTTTGATACTTCAACGGTCGATCGAGCAAATCACTCTACTTGTTTCATTCGTGTATTTTTAATCCAGGATGAAATTAGGAAGTTATTGGAATCCTGATTTTGCATCGACTCTTGGCTTCCATCGGTATCCCAAACGAGCATTCGTATTGTCCAGCAAAGTTCTATCCTCTTTCCTCCTTTCTCTTCCTCTTGTGTCCGTGAGAGGTCCACTATTTTATTCAACGAGGGTCAGGTACATGACCTTGGGGTAGGAGTTAATCGAGTTATACCCTCGAGCGCAGGGTGACAAATTATCGGCACGGTCAACTCCTTCCCTTTGTCTTTCGACTCCCGTGTTACTATCACCTTTCCTTCCCCACTCCTCTTTTCTCTTCCTTCTACCAATCTTCTCTCTCCAACGTGACATTCTTTCTCCACATCCTATCGATCTCCATCTACATCCTAGTTTCATTGGCTCGCTCGAAATAGTACGAGAAGATTAAAGAAGATCGAACAGATCGGATTCAAGCGTAACAACGTCGGATGGTAATTAAATATCGTTTAGCAGCATACGTAATGTCAGAGACTAACATTCGGAAATCTCGTCGGATATTTCGAGTAAAGGAAAGGAAAAGAAAAGAAAAGAAAAGAAGAGAGAGAGAGAGAGAGAGAAAGGGAAAAGAAAGGAAAAGAAAAAAGAAGAGAAAAATAGAGGCTGAACGTGTCTCGTCCCGTGAAAGCTTCAAACCACGAACTCCTTTTCGCTGCTCTTCCCATTCATCGGCCATTCATCCTTCTTTTGCGGAAGTGTCCACCGACGATGGTGGTCTCTCGTCGCACAAACATCTACCTCTACCTTCTCTGACAAAGGTCCAAGGATAAAGAAAAAAAAAAAAAAGGTATATACGTGTTAGAAAAAGAAGGGTGAACTTCTTCGAGCACGTTTCTTCAACGACAGATGATATTCGAGGATAGGTTAAAAAATCGGGCGTACGAGCGAAAATAAGTTTCCTTGGTGAAGCAAGAGTTATCACATGGAACCTTCGAACTTATCTCCGTGTATACATATATAAACGTGTCTGTTTATTCGCGCATATGTTCCGAGATCGAATACCGGCACGAGCTACAAAAGCATCGAAGAAAATGGGACGGTACGAAGTGCGGCGATAACGAGAGAGATAAGGAAAGGATTTACAAGCGGTGATCCACAAACGAATCGCTTTCCGGTTTGCGCCAGTGAGTCGAGTTATTCGAATCCGCCGGACATAAGCGAGAGTAACCGTCAGAGATAGCTTATCTTTGACGTTGGAAACCATTGAGGTTGAGGAAAAGTATGCTAAAATTCCCTGGAGGACCCTTAGAAATTCGTCAAGATTACGGAGATCGCCGATTCGATTTGCAATCCTTCTCGATGCTTGAACGAAGGTGAGAGAGAAAAGAAGGATCCTTCGAGGTATCCAGTTTCGATCGTCTTCTCGACTCTCTCGATATACGCGGCCCGAATACGCGATCACGCACACGCCCCCGTAGGCTCGATTCAGTTTGCGCGCGCACGTGTACGTGTGATTGTATATGTGTGAGATGGTAGAGAGTGAGAGCGAGCGAGAGAGAGAGAGAGAGAGAGAGAGAGAACGGCAAGCAGGCAAGCAGGCAAGCAGGCAGGCAGGCAAACCCGAAGCCTGTACTTGTACGGGACCTTTAGCGGCTCGTGTGAGTCGGGACGATCAATGACAAGCGCTCCGTCTCTCTCTCTCTCTCTCTCTCTCTCTCTCTCTCTTTCTCTCTCGCTCTCTCGCATACGATTCGGCCTCCTCTACTTCGTCGCGGCGAGCACGGAGGCACGATGGAAGCGATCTCCCTTCGGGCCACGGGCCTGCAAGAGCTCCCTCTCAATCAAGATAGACGCGCGAGAGGCTTAGCACCGGGAAAGGGAGCGAATGCGAGAGAGCGCCGCTTGAATTTCTTCCGACGGTAAGCGCAAAGGAAGGAGAAAGAGAGAGAGAGAGAGAGAGAGAGACTTCGGCCTGTAGAAGCAACGGAGAGGAAGGAGACAGAGAGAAGGAACAGCTGTGTGCAAAAGAAAGAGAGAGAGAGGAGACTTACTGCTCGGAGTCCGTGCGCGATGGAGCGACTGAGACGAAACGGGAGAGAAAGAGAGAGAGAGAGAGAGAAGGATAGAGAATCGGCCGCTATAGAGAGACCGCGGAGATGCGCGAAGTAGAGGGAAAGGGAGAGAGAGAAAGAGAGAATGATAGGAGGTTATACCGCGAGAAAGAAGGATAGAAGAGGAGACGGCCTCCAGAGAAGAGAGGAGAAATCCATAGTGGTGTGAGACGTGGAAGAGAGACGGCGAACATACCGCCACAGCCTGTCTGTGCCTCTGCTTCGGAAAGTGACTAATGACTAGTCGGCCAGACCTACTCTTCTACCACCCAGCGAGAGAGACCGAAGTGCCCCTACTGAGTCCGTCCTTTTCTCGCTCTATCTCGCTCTATCTCTCTCTCTCTCTCTCTCTCTCTCTCTCTCTCTCTCTCTCTTCTCTATACCTTTCTCTCTATCTCGTAGCCCGGCGGCAGATATAGCAACGCGAGTAAACGAGCGAGCCAACGCGTGAAAGAGAGAGAGAGAGAGAGAGAGAGAGAGAGGTGAGCACCGCTGTTATCTCGCGGCCCTCGACGACGGTCAACCGTGAAAAATGACTATAGCCAGGAAAGAAATATTTTACGGGCGCCGTATGGACGCGTTACACGAGCCGCGTTACGTACGCATCCTCCCAACACACATCGCTAAGAGTGTCTTCCCCTTCTTCCACCTCCATCTAAACTTCTCATCCTCTTCTCATCCTCCTCGCAAAAGATGCGTCGCGACGCGAGACTGCAGTCGAGCGCACTATACGACTATCGATCGGCACGATCGACGACGCGGAACTTGGTACCGTTTCTCACCAAGAGAAGAAGAGAGAGAAAGAGAAAGAGAGAAAGAGGAAAAGAAAACTCCCTTCGTGGCCCGTTCTTTTCGTGAGAAAGAGTAAACGTTTCCGGCGTTACTTCCGCGCTTGGAATCCCACGCCTGTGGTGTACTGCCGACGTAAAACTCAAACTGCCGGTATGAACACAACTGCGAATCCACGATTCTTCCATTTCCGAAAGCCCTTCGAGAAATCTCCGAGTATCTTCTATAGACACATTGAATTTGAAAAAATCGGATGCTTCGTGAGAAAAAAGAAGGAAAGGAAAAAGATAGGAAAGGTGGACCACAAGCTGATAGTCTATAGCGAGATTCGTCGATAAACGGCCTGTGTTCGTTTTTACATATCTCGGAAGCATAGAGACGCTCCGAGAGCATAATTTCTGTTTAATTAGATGCAATTAAGCGAGCACCTTATCTCAGTACGCCTCACTCTTTTCCTACGAACTCGGTGCCCCGAGATCTCTCGCACTTTTTCTTCAACGTGCCGAGAGATAAATTCCTCGCTCGTAAACTCGCGCGTCTTCCTTGGTAGAGTAAGAAAGACAAAGATAGGGGAAAAGAGAGAGAAAGAAAACGTCGCTTCTTGATCCTGGATAGTCGCGGTCGCGATTACGTCGTAATCATCGCCGTTGCTAATGGCTCGAGACGATCTTTTCTTCGTATCTGTGCTTTGATGTGACTCTAACTTTAGGATATGCATGTAACAATGTCTCTTAACGCTCTAATTTCTACTCTGTCTCAACTTTCGTTTATCGTTCGACTTCGAACCCACATCTCGGATAAGAAAGGATCGGCGAAAACGAAGAAAAGCCAGATTAGTCTCTTTAAGTACTCACCTTGTTATGTGGCAACTGCGTGGGCACGTAGAGAGGAGGATCCAATCCGGGATTGGTCACCGCGTGACGTCCCACAATCCTATCCGCCGGTTTCGCATCGTATCCTTCCGGTTGACCGATATGGAAGCCCTTGCTCTTTACCCAAAATCTGAACTTGCTGTTCTCCGCACTGTTCACTTCCTCCCCGCGCAGAGTTCGTAAAATACGCGCATACTTTTTGATCGTGATCGTTTTCGTCTTCGCCAAGTCACCGTAAGTCTTTATCACCCAGGGCTGATAGGCATTGAACATGCCATCGTTCTGAAACTTCTTCGGTAGAGCCACGCTATCCGTTGTCTGGTTTTGTCCCTTTTGCTGTGCCGAACCGTAACCGTTCGCATTCACGTTCGCCGACGAGATACCTGGAAATGCCATCGTCTTTACACCGGAGGAATTCGAATCGAGATTCGTGCCGGTGGTTTTATTGGTGCCGTAACCAGAGGCCAGAGAGTTCGTGGCGTTCGAGGAGCCCAAGGAACCGCTGGTCATGTTGGATATATCGAGATAAGACACCGACGAACTCTTACCGAGATTCGTCGCGTTCCCAACGAAGGTCGCCATCGACGTCGACATGTACGGTGGTATCGGTGTCGTCATGCCAAGGTTGGAAGCACAGAGTCCGCTACTTTGCCCGTTCGTCATGCCTAATCCCGCGACCGAGGCGTAAGTCGGCACGTCCGACATGTTCGACGTGGTTGACCAGCTGCTCGCTGGAACGTTCGAAGCATGATCGCCATTGATGTTGGAATTATTACTACTGGATGATATCTTCGTTTGATTGCTCGATCTGGAAAGCGAGCTCCCACGACTCTTGCTCGACGAATTGGTCTCCGTCAGGGAAACGACTCCCGAAGTATTCGAGGCTGACGAGGTCGAGGAACCATTATTCTTCCCAGAGTTGGTCGTCGTACCACGTGACTTCTTTGTCGGTGGCTCCTCTCGAGAACCATTCACCGAATTTAAGTTCCCCTGAGACGGACTATTGTTATTCTCTGATCTGGAACGTTTGCTAGATGCAGAAACGTTCGAGGAGGAATGACCGGAAGGCGTCGGTGAATTGTTCACCGGTACCCTACGGCGAAGACCCATCGTCGCGGTCGCCATCGTGCGATTAATGCATCTAGAACGCACGTGCGCGCGATTTCGTCTGCGTGCCTTCTCGTACGACGACGTTCTCGACGAGAGAACCGACGATGTTACTTCGGCATTCGTTCGGTCGTCACGGAGATTCACGGCACTCTTTGATTTTACTTTTCCTTCTGCGATCGCAACGACTTCCGATCACGATATTCACCAGTGATTACTCCGTTCGTCGAGACGATTCAGGAAATCGGTTGCAGTCGATACGACCGTAAGAAGAAGAAGAAGAAGAAGAAGATTCCACCGAAGGAAATCCCGTGTCCTGAAAAAGAAAAGAAATAGGCGAAACGTGAGAAGAGGAAATTAGCTATGCGCGATTAAGCGGCGGAAACGTTTAAACGGGGGCGTCGCTAATGGACTGCCAGCCGAGTAGGCGGGGGCTAGTGCCGTAGGAGGGGTAGATTATAGCTGCCAGAATATAATATGTGGCAGAGATTCACCTGGAAAATTGACTTTCGGTCCGATCGTTATTCCTCGCGAAATAGACTCTCCGAAGTCTGCTTTGCCAACAAACAGCGATCGCTATCGGAACAAAAGCTTACTTTTCAAAAGCTTACAATGGGAAATCATCGTGGTATACTCTAGTACTTTTTTTTTTATTCTCAATCGACTTCCAAATGGAAAGCAAGAAAGTCGACCTTGTCTATGCATTGTTCCTCGTATATCGCGTTTGAAAGTCTTTGCTGTCGTCGTTGAATCGAAAGGTCGCGAGTCTCGAGAGAAAAGAACGATAAAAGTATCGTACGGAAGAAGAGACGTCGCGAGTATAATTTGCAGAAGATAATCGCGAAGAGACGAAACGTGAGAGGGAGAGTATAGTGCAGGTCTAATTCAATAAGGCCGATCGAAGCCGTCCCGACGCACGATAGTCGGCTTAATGGCCTCGGCACGATGTATCCGCACGTTCCTTCTGGTGGGCGCGAAAGTGGCACTCGCCGCGGTAGCTAGAGGCATGCGAGCGACGACTCGAGTCGAGCCTGGCCGACTATCAAGACGAAAATGGGCTTCGAGTGTCTCTAGGAAATTCGTTAAGCCGAGACTAACTTGATCAGAGTGTTTCTCTCCCTCTCTCCTTGCTACTTTATTACGAATTCCTGATATCCACCGGCGCGGACAATCTAATCGAATGATTTCATTAAAGATTAACAACAAAGCGAAACAACTAACTCAATTTCTTTAATCGTCCTAACACGTAATAAGATATTTATTCGCGTTAGAAACGAAGTAGAAACGAGTCGATTTGAGGATAAGAGAAGAAAGATCGGAAGTGGAGGAATTTTGGTGGTGTAGTCGATGAGAGAGAGAGAGAGCTGTCCCGGGAAAGGCAGATCGTAAGGTCTCGGGCCAGCACACGAAGCCGCGAGTCACGTAGAGGCGCGGGATCGGCGAGTATTATGGCGCGCGTCCCTACACGCATACTGCTCCACCTCCACGAGCTTCACCTCCAATGCCTCCTCCACCTCCGCCGCCTGCACCACCTCCACCAACGCCGGCGACGCCGACGCCGCAACCGCCGTCGCGTTGTATGTACGTATTACGCGGCAGGCACATATAGCGCGAGCGGCTGCCGCGCACCGCACCGACCCGGTGTCACGCTACGTGCTTCCTGCCCGCAGGCCGTGGCGCGACGAAAGGCCTTATGTCCGCCCGCCTCGTGGGACGCTCGTGATCGCAATGTGTAATCAAGCTCGCCACGGCTGCTGTGTATTACCGCGTAAAGCGTATACTGCGCATAGGCTTCTGCCTTACTCGTCGTATACGTGTATATATGTATATATATATGTATATATATATATGTGTGTGTATACACACGCGCGCACGTATGTGTACGTTATGTGTGTGGATGTATATATGTGATCACCGAAGCATGTCTCTATGTACGCGTTCATGCATATATGCGTACGTATGTTCGTATGTCTCTGTGTAGACACACTTTTCTTTTTCCCTCTCCCTTTCTCTCCCTTTTTATTAAAACACTTTAAAAGTTAGGAAAAAACGTCTACGTCTTATCGTTGAAAGAGACGATTGGAAATCGAAGAACGCTTTGCTTCCTTCAGCGATTTTTCAGATTTATTCGCTCTTCCACGTACTGTATACTTACATACGGCCAATGCCGCACCCGAGAGTCTTTTTGCGATCGATTTCCCGAGCCGGCAGATGATACAATTATAGAAGCCACCGTGGCTACTCTATGAGTCCTATCTTTGGAACGAACAATGGATGCCCGTAGGATAAAACCGATTGAGCGGGTAGTTCTCGAGATAGCTTTTCGCGCGATCCGTTCACTCGTTCACCCGGCCCGTTAACGGCTTTCACATCTCGACGATCTCCGTTAATCGATCGTAGAAAGCAAACGCGACGTTCGTATCGCGATATCCCTTTGTCTCACAGTTTTCTACTTGGAATCCATCGATACGTCGTTCCTCGATCGAATGATTTTATCGGATCAAAATTATTATCAATGATCTATAAACAAAGAGAATGGAAGACGAAAAGCAGAAAGAGAACGAGAAAGAGAAAGCTGAAAAGCCGATAAGTATTCGGATTTTTAAACTACGTTTTTTGCCGATAAAAAGAAACAAAAATAAAGGACCAAAAATTCGTCGAGAAAAAGAAACGGATAAACGAAGAGACGGTGAATTTCCGCAGCAAAACCGAGTCTGATCCACCGCAAATAAGTGCCTCTCTCGCGGTATCCGTTAGACGGTACTCCGGCCACGGAGAAAACGTCGAAGGCACACGAGCGGCAAGTCTCGAGCGGCGGTAAGTTGAATTCCCAAACGGGCGGGTGTGGCGACCGGCCCGCAGCGGGTACCGGAACGGATGCCGCTATCTTCACCGTCGGCTACCACGTATCCTTTGCTCCATTTCAACCGCAACTTTGCGCCACGTGAGAGAATTACCTATTGCGTCTTTTCCTTCATTCACGCGAAACTTTATCTCAAAAATTATTCCGCGTGACTTATCGAAAATCCTTTTCTTTTCTCGTTTTCTTACAAGGAATAAAAAAGATTTCTACGTACGTAAGGAAGTTAAGAAAATGAAGTTGATCGAAATTGTTCTTCCTTTCTTCGTCGAAGTTATAGAGGATCAATGAAAATCAATCAGGTGATTCCACAAATATATCGCCGATCTCCGATAACACGAGAGATACTTATCACCAAAGAACGAATTCCCATTGACGAGTGACTCGCTAAACTTTCTATCAATGCATCACAAACTCGAACGATCGTCGATCGATAACATTGAAATACACGAAGAACTCGGCGAACTCGATGGAAGGCCAACAAAAAAAAAAAAAGAAAAAAAAAGAAGAAAAGAAACTGTGACACGAAAGAAACACGGAAAACACACGGACGTGACACAGACCTGATTGCCTCTCCTTGCCGATTTCTTCTTCTCTTCCGTAAATCCGTCGTGGCGCGTGTTCACGCTCAGAATGTGTCACTCTTTCCTCCTCTGGCTTTTCGACTTTCGAACGCACCCCTCCGGATCCGTGAAAGGAGGAAGAGAGAGGATGGTAAGTGGAGTGAGATCGAGATAGAGAAAGAGAGAGAGAAAGAGAGAGAGAGAGAGAGAGAGAGAGAGAACGAGCGAGGGACAACCACTCTTGTGCGTCGGCCGACGTCGGTCGAGACCTCTTTCTCTTCTCCTCCTTTATTCCTTTTTTCTTCTTCCTTTCTGTCGGAAGCTACCACCACAAGCTCTGCTTCAGGCGCACGCGGCAAAGTCGACTCTTGTGCACGGTAAGATCGCACGAGGAGGAAGTAAGAGGCGAAGGAGCGTGGAAGAGGCGCAAGAGCCAAAGAAGGAGGTGGGGGAGGAGAAGGAGGGAGGTTGTCGAAGAAGAAGAAGAAGAAGAAGAAGAAGAATAAGAGGAAGAAGTAGAAGAAGAAGATGAAGAGGGAGAGACAGAGGTAGAAGGAAGAACGAACAGCGATAGACTCGGTGACTCGGTGGCCGAGCGGTATCTCACCCGCGAAAAGTGTCCCGCGATCAGGTGACAGCGGGAGTATACACCGGCGGTGTTCGAGTGTGATAGAAAGAGAGAAAAAGAGAGAGAGAGAGAGAGAGAGAAAGAGAGAGAGAAAGAGTGGCCGCAAGTGGGAGGGAAATGGGTCTCCCTCTCTCCGTCTAGTAGGAAGGACGGTGGAGGACGCTTGCTCAGCGTGCGCGCGCGCGAGAGAGAGAGGGAGATCGAGACGTCTGGCAGCGTGAGGAAAGAGGGGAGGAGGTGAGGAGGTGGAACGTACGGGAGGTTAAATGCGCCCGCGAGCGAGCGAGCGAGCGAGGAAGAGGAAGAATCGAGGAAGAAGGAGAAGACGAAGAAAGAGCGTGGATAAAGGGAGGTGGAAGCGAGAGAGCGATAACCAGCACTCTCATAAGTTCCGAGTATGTGACTGACGGCGAGGAAGAGATGCTATTGAGAAAGAGAGAGTGGGCGATAAGGATGGCCAGAGTTACTACTGGGCTCACAAAGTGGAGTATACATTGGAAAGGGAAAAACGAGGAAGACGCGCGGTATGGTGTGAACAGTAAGGGAGGAGGTAAAGGTGGTGGAATTGGAGGTGGAGATGAAAGCAGAGGTAGAGGGAGAAGTGGGAGATCGGCAGTTAGGTAGGTAGGTAGGTAGGTAGGTAGGTAGGTAGGTAGGTAGGTAGGTAGGTAGGTAGGCAAGCAGGCAGGCAGGCAGACAGGCAGGCAAGAAGGCCGGCAGGAGGGACGGAAGGGCTCCCTGATCGCTTCTGAGTGCAAACGGTTCGACGTGCGGTGGGACACTGGCAAGCAGTCGGGCGGGCGGGCTGGCTGAAACTGCTGTGGATAGCGGGTGGCGAACGGCGCGGTGCGATACTACTCTACGGAACGGAACGGAACGGGATGGGACGGGACGGGACGGGACGAGACGAGACGGGACGACGGGCCGAGAGAGCCGGGCCGGGACCCCTATCCACCACGAATACTACACAGGCTCGCACGTGGATGCGCGCGCGCACACACGTTCAAGGGGACCGCCACCGTGTGCGCGCGAGCGTAGAAGCAAGCGAGAGAGTGAGAAGTAGAGAAAACGAAAGAGAGAGAGAGAGAGAGAGATCCGATCCCAATGTAGGGGGGATCCAACGGCGCGCACCGGAGAACGCAGCGGCGCACAGGCGCGTGCTCACACAGATATCGTCTACTCTCGTCGTCGTTGTCGTCGTCGTCGCCGTCGCCGTCGCCGTCGTCGTCGCCGTCGCCGTCGCCGTCGCCGTCGCCGTCGTTTGGTGGTGTCGGCCTGATGGCGGCAACGGCGACGGCGGCGGTGGTGGTGGCGGCCGAACGAGAGGCGGAAAAGGCGAGCGTAGCAGCCAGGCTCAGCATACGAGCATCGCTCTGCTACGTTACTACGCCAACGGCTCTGCTGCCTGTCCTCGGCTCGACTCGGTCTCGCTCGGGCGAGAGCACTCCCGTCGCCTCCTCTTTCACCTCCTTCTCCTCCTTCTTTTCCTCCTCCTCCTCCTCCTCCTCCTCCTCCTCCTCCTCCTTCTCCTCATTCTCTGCCTTCACCGCCGCCGCCTCCTAGTCTCTCTGTCGCTCGAGCCGATGCTCTCTTCCGCAAACGCGTGTGGACCGTCTCTCTTTTTCCATTCCCTTCCGTCTTCCTTCTTTCCTTCTTCCTTCGCTTCCTAGCTTTACTTCCCCCTTCTTTGACTTTTCTCTTCTCGTTCTTACTCACGCGTTAACGCTTACTCGATGCGTTCTCCCTTCTCTTTTTCTCTCCTTCTCTTTCTTTCTTTCTTTCTTCCTTCTCTTTCTCATCCTTCCTCGTGTTCTTCTAAAACTCGCACCCTCTCTTCCTTGCAAAGCCATCAGTGTGGGCTTGCCTTCGTCTCTCTCTCTCTCTCTCTCTCTCTCTCTCTCTCTCTCTCTCTCTCCTTCCTCCCTCTTTTCCCTTTTCCCTTTTTTGCACATGTGCGCGCTTACATCGAAGAGCGGTAGCATATCGTGGCTCTCGCCTGCTTGTGCCTGTTTTCCTGCCTGCCAGAGCTTTTCAGTACTCGACTGAGAACGACGGATCGGAAAGGAGGGAAAGAGAAGAGAAGGATGAAGGAGAGGTGCTGAAAAAGGCCAGATAAGAAACTAGACAACTAGGATATAACGAATGTCTAATACCGAAAGTCGACGCGTTTAACGCGATAAGAACGTCGTTCAAGAATTTTTCTCACTCGATATTTCTTTCTCTCGACAGATCTCTCAACAAATCGTAGACCGTAACGATCGGAAAAGATCGGTTTTCCCTCTGATCGAATAATTTACGTGATCTTTCGATCAACGAGTCGATATGTCAATTACCGATAGTTTGCTCTATCAAGGACACGACAGCAAAAAAAATTGAAAACCGGCTTCCAAACTGCTTCTCGTTATCTTTCTTCGAATAGCGCCATATCGTCGTGCCTTAAACCCAACAAATATGACGTCCATACATTCGCAATACCTTCGTACACGATCGACTCTCCTCGTACTTTTGGGAATTCGTCGTGAAACGGCTCCGAGCAGAGATGCTTAGCTATTCCGACCAAGTATGCGCCCACACGACGAAGTCGACGAGTAGTCGGTGAGTCCTCCAAGTTCCCTTAATCTCAGCCACCACCACGCCCGAAGCCAACAGAGACGGAGACGACCGACTTCGTGGAAGTGACTTCCCCGTTTTAGAAAGGCCTTTCGCATCGAAAGAGAACGCTCCGCTATCGAGCTTTGCTAGATAGACCGTAGCAAACGTAGATTTGCTTTTTTCCTCTTTAAATATTCTTTTTTATAAATCGTCGCAATAACAACAATCAACCTGGAGATTTTCTTCCCGAAATGCATACCTTCCGATTGCGATAGAAAATATTTTAAAGTGACTTTGGATCCCGGCAAACTCGGTTACGTGAGACAAACGGCACTCGCAGGATATTAAAGAAGGGTGGTGAAAAAAAGAGAAAGGGAAAGGGAAAGGGAAAGAGAGAAAGAGATACAAATGTACGCTGTGGGAGAGCGGCGCCCCTCTTTATACCAAGCATGAGGCGAAAAGGGGGGGTCCAGCTGTGGTCTATCCTTGTTCGGGCTGCTCTAAAGGGGGTCGAGAATTATTAAAACGGATAAGAGGTGGGAGACTTCAACTGCCACGGGCCTCTACTACGGAACGCAGCCTTTGCTAGGAGACCGAAGCTCAACTCTTCCCCGCTCGATCCTCTCCCCTCTCCAGCGCTTTCTCTTTCTCTTTCTCACTCCTCCTTTATCGTCCTGATTCGGTATTCAAGCTCGAGCTGCGGTGCATGCTCGGTGCATAAAATACCCCCTACAATGATCCCAATCAACCATGGCAGTCATGCGAGGATCTCACCAATCAGGACTGCTTTGATGCCAAGCGACAAAAACTCCGCGCTAATCCGATATGGATTTCTGTTTCTATCGATTCGCTCGATAGACCCTGTCGATTCGTATTTACCGAAAGATTCAGACTTTTTTACGAGCGATATCTCGCGCAGACGATTAACGTTTGAACTGACCGATACGCTTGGGAATATCGAATTTGTTAACCAAGTTCGTATCACGGAGAATTTCAACTCGGAATTATTCCGATGCCACTCACTGCGAACTCGAGTCTCTGGCTACGTTTTAATCAAATCTACAGAACGTAAGAAATTCCCGTCGAGTAACTAACGCGAAACCATTAAACTCGTAAACTTTCTGACGTTTCCAAAGAAAAAAGAGAAGAGAAGGGTCTTTGAAGTTTCGACACCTTGCGACTTCTTCGACACCTTGCATATCGTCCACACAAAAAGATACAATAAATCAGGTAGCACGTGTCTCGGGAACGGACTACCTGCTAAGAGTTTAAGTCTCTTTCTAGTACTTTGTTTAGGGCCCGACCATTGTGGGCCAGCAAACTCTTAGTAAAGCTATTGGAGCAACCCGTTTCTGACCCGGTCTACATCTTTATTTTCGATTATTTTTTCAATCATGACGTATCAAAATTATACCGTATAATTATTACACGGAAACACATCTGCCGTCCCGATCCAAATTCATTCGACTAAATTTTCTTTCGCTCGTTCGCATTGAAGAAATAACTTACGAAGCAGTTACCTGTTTTTTGGAAATTGCTGCTCCTTCTTGTCGTATCGGTAAACACAATCAAGCGAGAAACTCCACAATTACCCTTATCTTCCACTATAGCCTTGCATGCTGGAAACTTTCGCGATACTTTCTTTCCTGGATTATCGTGCCGTCGCGTATACCGATGCAGCATTCCCAACCGTCCTGCAAAACCTCTGCTTTAGACTTTGTAGGAGCTTAAAAAATTCCCTAGGTAGGTCTAAAAGTCTACCGCATGAATATACAAGTTTAATCACGGATATTGCTTCTCGGAATTACAAACCTGCAAAAATGAATGTAACTGATCGTTTCGAATTGATCCGTTTACGTCGATTCCATGGATCGAAAAAGATCCTCCGACCGATTTTCGCTTATATGCCTAGAGAAATCTAAAACCTGGAAGACTGAAACACTTGGCAAGATTTTGTTATCAATATCTCTTAAATTCGAAAATTCTTAGTGAATATTTTCCTAAATATACAATTAAAATTTGTTATTTTATCCGTAAACTGTTTTCGATGCTCGTGGAATGAAACCACGAACAGAGGAAGTATATAATTCTCTGAAAAGGATAAAAGATCGACTTATAACGTTAAAATCCCTATGCTCTTTTATAGAACTAAGTATTAACACAGTTAAATGGCAAACAAATATAAAGGAGTCATGAGAAGTCGTGAAGCAAAGCAAAGATTTATTCCCCTAGCTTTGTCGGTGTCGTTAACCGCTTTTTATGCTAACGGTATTAAAACGGATTACTCCATTGTTACGAATTAACTTAAAGTAATGTAGTTGTATTAAGCAATGTTTAAAGGTGATGTACGGCGTTGGCCCATAGCTGCGTCGTTGAATCAATATGATACCCTTGCTATGAAAAGTTAAATTTTTACATCAATAAGAACAAGTAAAAATATGAGAAAAAGAGGACAATCAATTTGATAAAAAGGATACGATGTAAAATTATGAATTGTCTCAAATTTTCTCCGAAGAGAATATTTGAGCCAATGAAATCTGACGCGATCCACTGTTTCAGTTAATTAAACGATCAGTGTCCGTGCACAAAACGTTTAAAATCACGACGATAAGAAACGTATAATTTCCACAATTGTACTGCTATTTTAAAAAAGAGTACAGGAAGTTTGTATTTTAATCGCAAATGTCACTGAACGCAGCACCAGAACGACACAAAACTTAATTACGAACGTTCTCACTTATATGCAAAGTTTCTGTATTCGTCGAATCGAGATTTTTCTAATCGAATATCTTCGAAGTGTTCATTGACGTCGCGTCTTTCGAACTGATCGCAAAGATGTCTATTCCTCCTTCCTCCTTGGCCTGATCCAAACTAACCTATGAGCACTTCGATTTGCACTCTCTGGACCAGTTTTTTTTCTTATCCCGTTTTATTCTCACGAGACGGAAGAGAGAAGGAACGGATGCTGAGAACTGGACAACGGTCAAGCCTTGTCCCGTTCATCGTATCGCGGATACATGGAGTGGACACAGTCAGAGGTCGGCCAGTATGGAGCAAAGGGGGATGATGAGAGCAAGGGAGAGGGTAAGATATAAACTGGAGAGAGAAGCGAGGATGAAAGAATTTCTCGAGATCGAAAAGGGGTAAGGAGCGTGATTCTGGTTTGATTTCTACTCCTGCCGGTGATGCTGGTTCCTCGCGTGAGAAAAGATCACTCGATTCGACCTTTCTATCTCTTTGAACCCTTCCGCGATTTTCTAATGCTTTTCTACGATGAGAACTTCCTATGATTCTACTTATTCGTTTTCGAACGCGTCTCAGTGAATTTTTCATTGGCTCGTCTTTCGTACTCTGGCGATGCTCGTGTTAAAAAAATCAACGATTTCTGTCGAATAAACTGTTGATGAAAAACGAATGCAAAATTATTTACAACATGTTTAAGAAATTTATCATACGAGTGAAGTAATAACATCGATGCGAATTTCATTTTTAATTCCGCGCTAATAACTAAAAAATTTCATTAGAGGTTAATATACCGAACAAAACTATCCTAACAGTACAATACGCAACACGCGCAAGTAATGCAAACGATATTTACCTTTGACGCAACGCATGACCACCTGAAATCTCTTGGGTGAGGCTAATACGATTGGACACGCTATATGCACATGCCTGGACAATGCCATTCGGGATAGCCCGCGAAATTCCCATTTTCGACCGGACTAGTTGATCGAATCGACTCCGTCCCACGATCGTTCGATGCTCGAGATTTGTTTCTCGCGTTTGACGGGTTCTCGAATCGAGGGAGATGGGAGTAGCTTTAGCACGAGGAGCAACAGATTGCTACGCGTCTGTATCCT
>NC_066587.1:11517557-11610057 GCF_905475345.1 Vespula vulgaris
CATGGCTTCGATGTAAGCTCGGCAACATCGGCCCGGATGACTGACGATTACGGTATTCGAGTAGAAAGAGATAGACAGAGAAAGAGAGAAGGGTCACATCCGCCTACGAATCACCCCACGCACACGCCTGCTTTCTTTACTGTTTGCACCCATCGCGTGACACGACTAGATCCCTCTCTTTCTCTTTCTCACCGATTCTAATTCACCCCATTAAATCTAATTTGCGCGGATTACACCGTCGGAGCTACTTCCTCAGATAACATGGCCTAGCGAGTTTACACGCCAAGCTCTTCTCCTATGCGTACGAAAAACGAAAAGAGGAAGAAACTCCGAGTCAGACCATCAATTCTGAACGTGAATTGATGAGAACGCAAGACGTGTATATCGTTGAATATCGTATATATATGTACGCACACAAATAAGTATATGCACATCGAAGGCTTAAGGTTTTCCTATAAATTTTCAAGGATTCAGCCATACGTTACCAAAATTCTCCATAGTGTTCCTATGGTTTCCATCTATTATTTATATGGTTGCCATTGCTACCGCTAAATCGTTCTTGGCTTATCGCGAGCCGGATGTCCGTAATAATTATCTATACGTACTGGAACTAATAACGGTGGTACCGGACGGTGTGCAGTAAAGTTAATAGCATTTCCCGCTTCGAAACCATTTTAGAAAACAGGATTGATGTAGTTTTGATCACATCGATCGATTTATTATACGTAAAGATAAATATCTATGTATGAAAAATAATAAAGAAAAAAAGGAGAATGAGAGAAAGAATTTTTTCAGGCTATCTACGGGCTTACAAAAAGATTTGCAAAATAGTCACGTTTACTCGGTTTTCCCGTTTGACGAGTAAAAATAAATAGATAGAAGGACGAGACGAGAACTGTGGAAGGAGAGGAAGATTGAGAGAAGACAAGTGAGAGAGCAAGACGATGGTTACACGAGGCCAAACTCGGGTTATCGATTATTATCATCGGCCTGCTCGAATTTTGCGATGGATTCGCATTCATTAAAGACTCTTCAGCGTCATTCCAACCTTATTCCAAGTGCCGGAAGGCAGAAAAGCAGCCGGTTATTTTCCGACGAGGGTGTTCGAATGCCGTCGACTAACAGCTGCTAATTCAATCTGGAATTCTTAATGCATTCTAATTAAATCTCACATTTCGTTGATTCTTCCAAATGAAAAAAGAAAGGAAAATTGTTAATTAAAGGTTACGTTTGACTATCATCTTTAATTATCTAACAGGGACATCGCGATGATATTACAATTCTTCGAACACAGACACGCGACGTTAGTAGCGACTTCCGTGTTATTTCGATATAAATCCTCCGACCGAAACATTTCGCGTTATGCGAAGCACATCGAGATATCTCGGGCTTGCGTTAAGGAGGAGAGAAGGGAATGGGGTTGGTAATATCGCGTAATAAAATCCGCGGACGCGTCTATGTGCGCGAAAAATCGCGTTATAAATCTCGCGCTATGTCTCGAGAACAATAGCGCGTTCTGGAAAAAAGGTTGCACGCAAGCCGCTTTTCAAAACCGCTTGGCATTGGCAGACATGTGCCGGACTCTCGCGACTCGACTAAGCTCACGGTTTGGCAAGAAATGTCTACGTGCTGGTATAACGTCGTTCCTTCAGAAGAGCCACGATCAATCTGTCCCCTTTTTATTCACGATGCACCAAAGAAAATGGGGGCTCCTCGTGAAATGTTATCTCTTCGAAGGTATGGCGTCGCCACCAGCCTTCTCCCCCAACCTCCTTGCCAGCGCCATAAGTTTCCCTACTCAGATCGAGTCGTCGGAGTCGACTTGCCAGGCAATATTTAGAACGACGGATACGTTAAGAGCCTCCTCGTATACTAGCCGACTCCGCGGCTTGCCAAATCTAGCATTCACCTGATAAACGTGTGATCTTATCGATCGTCCTTCCTATCCTCCTACCGTCACAAAATTGCGTGTATCTTCTGCATGATATTTCTTGCAATACTTATATAGTCAACTTTTCATCGATCGATAAAGATTGTAAGGTATCTATGTATTTCTTTAATGAAGTTTTTAACTTTCAGAGAAAACGTTGTATTAATAACTTATCAAGAAGAAAAGATGTTGTAGAAACAGCGCTTTCTTTTACCAGAACCAAAGGTTTTCAAAGATTTGCTATTCTTTTTCTTTTTCTCTTTCTTTCTTTTTTTTTTTGGAAGAAATTCGCCGTTCTCGTTATCTTCGACTAGTCACGTTATAATGAATGATAATCGTGCGATAATTAACGTCACGAAGTGCACACGAATAGAACTCAATGCGACAGAACCGTCTTGATGAAATTCCACAAGCCCTTAGTACACGATTTCCAAGTATGTACCTACCTACCTCGCAAAGATCGAGTCGTATTCGAATGTCCTTTAACTTTTACCTTCACCGGGATACCTTACGCCTCTTCTCGTCGTTTCATCGTCGATTTCGTGAAGCTAGAACTAGGTAGAACTCGGTAGAATTCTCGAGAGAACGGTAAAATAACGCAACTTCGTAAGAAACGTTCGGTTTCACGAGTTCGCCGAGCCTCGTTTCTTCCATCAAGTTTTCTTACCTCGTTTCCTACGATGGTAAGAACCAAAAATGAAAGAAATTTTTACGTATAAAGAAATTATTTCCTTCTAAGATCTCAGCTATAAAACAATATAAATACTGAAAACAAAAATAATGCGAAAGAGATAGATTATTTAAAAAAATCATCATATAACATAAACAATATAACAAAAGCAAAAAGGAAAATCATATCCAATTCGAAAAAAAATAATATCGATCACAAGCGAGTATTATATCAAAATACATCATCGCAATCCGCAGAGGGACATATTAATAAGCTGATAAAAAGGCGAAACGTCCAAGTGCAGCGAGGCATTCTCTGATCATAGCCGTCCGCTAGCCAGAGCTCGTGCTCCAAGTCCAGAATGTTCATCCATTAATCCTGCGGGCAAAACGATGCGCCATCCTACCGCCTACCACCGACGATACCACCGCAGATTGGTGATGGTGGGACGTTCGTGATGGTAGTAGTAAGCAAGGGAAGAGATGAACTCTCCTCGCTTCTCCGGAGCGTAGAACGCGAGTCAGTTATTAATGAGTTAACAGGATTTCCTCCGGTCGGAAAATACGCCAGTAAGACCCTTCTCTTAGCCTCTCTCTCTCTCTCTCTCTCTCTCTCTCTCTCTCTCAATCTCTCAATCTCTCACTCACTCTCAGTAGCAGTAACAGTAGTACCAAACTGGTATCTCCTTTCTGCCCATTCTCAACGAATACTCGACGGATTTGGATTTCGGTGAGCGCGAAGCTGAATTTTCGGAATTTCGAGGAAATCGATAGTTACGCATCCAGCGATCCTCGAAGCTTTCCCACACGTCGGGTTAAAAGTCATGGATGGATAACGAATGACGTGATCGATACGACACGAGGTAGATTCACCGATGGGATACGAACGAGCAACTAGCTGAACGAGGTGTACCGTGACGAGAGAGAGACACAGAGAAAGAGACAGAGAGAGGGAAAGAGAAAATGGAAGAGAAAAAAAGAGATCGTTCTAGGTCGAAAATTAGCGGGACATCGACGAGGTTTAACACAACGGGATAGTCGGAAAGCCATCGAAGCTCCGAAGCCGTGGCGTCGATACAATTTATGGACATCGATGTGTACCGGATATGCGCGCGCGGCTACCCTCCTCTCAATCCTCTTATCGGCGCGACACCAGATCCTGGTTTAAGTATAAATGCAAACCGAGCTAACGACGGCAACGAATGTGCGCTCGCGCACGGACGCAATCGAAGTTCTGTCCTATGGAAAACAACGGCCGATTCGTTCAACCTGTTGCAAGGGACATTAACATCGACCCTACGCGGTTCTCCATCGATTTTCATCGGCGTAAACGGAGCGTGCGGTTGATAACGAGCGTGAAGAGTACCCCGCCCCCCCTCCCCATCCCATCTACGCTCTAAACCCATCCAGAAATGTCCTCGTTTATCAGTCACGTGTAAGAGAGAAAGAGAAAGAAAAAAGAAAAAAAAAAGGATCAGAATCGAGCGGAGAGAAAGTTTCACTCGTAGGTGAAGATCTTTGCAGAGAATCAAGATACTCGCAAGAGGCAAAGAAAAGACCGTAGGATAATCGTAATAACGGTGATAATAAGGGAGCTACCCCTAGGTGGCAAGCTATAGATGGCAACCTATTACGCGAAACACGACACCGGCGCCGGTCCGGTCCCGAGACCACTTGTGAAAGAGAACGAGGGAGAGAAATGGATCGAAGTGAGAGGAAGAGAGAAACGGGGCAAGGCTACTGAGAAAGAGACGAGAGGAAGGGTAGAACGTTGGTAAGAGAGAAAGAAAGAGAGCGAATGCGGAAGGGAGGAGGGCCAGAAATGCCGCTGAAACGAAACGGGACAAAAAGAGAACGAGCTGACTGCTTGGAAAGAGAAAGAGAAAGAGGGAGAAGGAGCTCGATCCACCGATGGAACGAGAGGAAGCGAAATGCATGGGATATTGGGTACGAGAGACGACGAAGGAGGTTGCTGCTGAGAGGAGGAAAAGAGGAGAGAGAGAGAGAGAGAGAAAGAAAGAAAGAAAGAAAGAAAGAAAAGGCCAGAGGAAAAAGAGGCGAGAGAAACTTCAGCTACGAGAACTGGCATGGCTCTGCGGCGTGCAAAACTTCCTCGCGATATAGAGCGAACGTGCTGGGATGGGGTTGGTGTCGGGTATCGACGATGGAGGAGAGAAAAGGAGAGAGAGAGAGAGAAAGAGAGAGAGAGAGAAAGAGAGAAGGAGAAAGAGAGAGGTCGTTGGGGAAGGGAGACGGCGAATGAAATCGTAACCCGGCTCTGGATGGGAGCCAGCATGAAACCCATGGTGTGTAAAACTCCCCACGCAAGAAGAACGAAGGGGTGGGGAGAACGCACCGTTCGAGATAGCCCACGCAGAGTATCGTGTGTGATGAGAAAGAGAAAGACAGAGAAAATGATCGAAGAGAGAGAGAGAGAGAGAGAATAGAAGTGGCCTACGCGAGTATCACAATCAATGGGCAAGTCTGATTCCTCGGCTAATTTTCTACGAACGTGGAATATACTCGGCGTATTTCCATCCAGTCTGAATTTCTGAAGAAAGGAAAGGTACGTAGGAAGTAATGCTAAACTCGAACGAACTCGTTCGTTCATTCGTCCGTTCGTTCATTCGTTCCTGGCCGCGATCATGGTGCGTACCTAATGATTTCACGGTACATGAAAAGTCGGATAGGGGAGAGAGCTTACATCGGCGGAAAGAGAGCCGATAGAAAATCGGATTCGGTGGGATAGAGGAAGGGGGCGTTTGCACCCTCTGACGGGGCCATTACATCCCTGATTTCATTACGGCAGCCTTCCTAGTCGACTGCAATCTCCTTCTACGTTGCTTACCCTTCCTCCCTTCCTTTCCATTACCTTACTTCTCCCTTGGCGAGTCTACTCGCTTTCTATCTCTCTTTCGATCGTTTACTATCTCTCTCTCTCTCTCTCTTTCTTCCCTGTTCTATTCCATGCGGTTGTAATTATCGGATTACCAACCATCTAAGATCACCCACCTCCGTGCGGTTTATTTAGAATCGCTCGATGTCCAGAGATCTTTTAGAATTTAGCTTCTGCTACAGATTAAACGACAAATTTCTCGTAAGAAGTATTGATTATTTACGAAAATTCGAATTCGATCGAAAAATACTCGTGTTATTCGATTATTACGTGCTTAACTTTTACGTATATTAAAAAAAAAAAAAGAAACAAGGAAGGAAGAATTGTTAATAACGGAAAGTTAATAACGGAAAGCAGCATTTCTCTTCGAGTAGAAAGGAAAAAGAACAAGAAGATATAGAGAAGTAGCCTGCAAAAGGATCGAACTCTTATCGCTCTGTTTCCCTGACTTTTGATTCATGATTGACTTCCAATCCTCATGGGTACCCTTACTCCCCTATTTCTCCTGTGGTGACAGTTTGCGGTTGACCACAAGCGGTTGACAATCGGCCGGTGGTCGATTGATAATCTGATTGAAATATCGATTCGTTCCGTTCGCCTTTTTTTGACGATTCAAATCCAGATAGGAAGAATAGTACATAAGGAACGTTCCCTTTTATAAAATTATTATGGATACTTCTATTTATTTTCTTGAAGCTAAATCGAGCTAAAATGTTTCTTTTAATTTATCTCATAAGTTAAGTTATTGGGGATTACTCATTCCCGATTGATAAACCACCGTACGGTTGAAGAATTCAAGAGATATGAGAAAGAGAAAGATAGAAGATGCGGGCGGACACGTCTAAGGATAAGTACAACCTGGCCCGAATCGAAGTGGAAAGGCGAAGGTTCGATACGGACGAACGAGCAGTGCGACGAGGGAATATCGAAATAGCGTTAGGGAGAGTTCCCTACGTAATGTGATTGCTCGACCGTTTCAGCTCGTCCCAGCTCGATCCCGACTACTTGCCGAGTAGTTCTCATCCTCTTCTTTTTCCTCTTCTTCCTCGCCCTCTTTCGAAGCTCCACACTCGACAGAATATAATTCTTCACCACGACGAGACGGATGTGGATAGGCTGCGTACGTGAACCCTTCAATCCCTTTGCGTCTCTTCGTGTTAGCTCGAAGAAGACCACAGGAAGAAGATTCAAAGGATAGAGGAGACAACAACAAGTGGCCATCAGTATCGTCACCTTCTCTGTCTCTCTCTCTCTCTCTCTCTCTCTCTCGTTCTTTGATCGGACAGCAACATCTTCGTCCCCAGCCCTCGTCCTTAACCCATGCGAGAGCTAATTGAATCGACTCTAATTCCTTTATGATTGAACGTTGGGTGAGCATCCTGCCACGATGAAAACAAGCAATCTTGGATTATATACGAGGAAGACTATTCTCAAACTGTTCCCTTTAATTAGACGAATTTTTCACAAACGTTGAAAGCATCGAATAGCTTTTTTGATCGGATGTCTCTGCAACAGCACTGGTCCCTATTACCAGTTAGCCAGTTAATGAGTTAATAAAGTTTATCAATAATGAAGTAGAACGATAAATGAGGTAATAGTTAATAAGTTTAAAGCACGGCTACGATATAACAACGTGGACGCATGTGTTGGTAATATAATTAAAAGACGTAAATTTGTTAGTTGCACGCTTGACTATACATATATCGGGCTGATTGCACGTGCATGTAGATATAATATAATATCATAAACGTGACAGAAGGGATATTTTCGATCAGGCAATGTGAAGTCGAAAGATTAATGACGGTGACGTTCGTTCACTTGAATCGTTTAAATATTTTATTAATTTTCTTATTCTTTCTACGAAGAAAATGTTCTTTATTTGTAATCATATAAGAACGTACAAATATATATATATATATATATATATATATATATATATATATATATCTGTATATAATATAGAGTAATGAAATTTTCTGCAGCTCGAAAACGGATGTGGTAGACGTGTAGGTAGTCGACGGTAGTCGAAGCCTCCAAAACGGAACTTCCGATGGTCAGCGAGCAGTGAGAACAACAAGTGGCTCGCCGCACATCACTGCTTCGGTACTTGTCACGACCTCTGCTATCGACGGGCTTTCGACGTCGGTTCGGCATCGATCGTAAGCTCCAACCCGAATATCGTGTTTACGATCGTCTTCCACGAACTCGAACGCTCTAATCGCTAGACACCGACAGGATCGAGGATGAACTCAACGTTGAAATTTAGAGATAGAGATAAATAAAAAGAAGAAAAAAGGAGAGAGAGAGAGGAGTATCAACGAATTCAGTATAGAGATGTCCGGGTCGAATTGAGGTCAAGGGATTCTAAAGAATATCTATACGTTTTACGGAAAGCAAGGTGGTAGTATCGCGACAAGAATGACGGGAGAAAAAGAAGAAAAAAATAAGGGATCTCCTCTAGAACCGTCGATATCTCGAATAGCAGTAACACCGTGGCACGTATGCAATGATAATACCGCTCCGTTCGAGCGATAAATTCCATCGAGGGCGTAGCGCATCCTTATCGATCCCTATAGAAAATTCAATCCACGTTTTGATCGTCTAACACCCTCGCTTGGAATAGAGGAAAAAGGAAAAAGAAAAAAGAAAAGAAAGGAAGAACGAAAGAAAAAGAAGCTAGTAGGGCTTCTCACCTTCGTTCGAGGAGTCTTCTTATTATCGGACCAAACTTCTAATTCAAACTTGCTAAGAAACAAAAAAAAAATAATGGAGGAAAGAAATGAAGATATATTTCGTGATGAAAAAAGAGAAGAATGTATAAAGCATAGGACGGAACTTGATCAGAGAGGGTCATCGATTGGCCGAAAACGTTGGCAAAGAGCGTTAGAGAGAAAGATGAGAGTTAGAGACAGAGACGGAGATAGGAACAGAAAGAGAGAGAGAGAGAGAGAGAGAGAGAGAGAGAAAGAGAAGAGATACGGAGTCGACTGATCATCCCCGTCCGAAACGCGAAAGCATATACCGTGTGGCGGTGTCAGTTGGAAAGTGCGAGCAGGCATCGGCCCGCGGCGCGACGCATCGATCCTACTTTCCATCCTCCACCCTCCTCTCGTCATATCCTCTCTCTGGTACCTCTCGTTTCCACCCTTCTCTTCCTCCTCCACCTCCTCATCCTCCTCTTCGTCATATCCTCTCTCTGGTACCTCTCGTTCCCACCGTTCCACCATCCTCCTATCCCTGTCTAGCGCCTGCACCGACCATTTATACCACCACCAATACCACCCCACACATACGTACTCAAAGTCGTCCCACCCCAACGAGAGAACGGTACGATGGCTAACCATGATATAGATACCAGAAATCCAGCACTCGCTCTACGCTAGCAAGCGGAAACGAACGCTATCGTTTCTATACATATATAGATACATACATATGTACATACATACATATATATATACATATATACATATGTACATATATATATATACATATGCACATATATACATATATATATATATGTACATACAAACATATATATATATATTAATACATATATACATATATATATAAATATATACATATATACATACATACACGCACACATATATATACACACATTGAATATGTATATATTGAATATATATATGTATGTATGTATGATACATATAGGTATGTATCTATGAATATATATGTATACATATCTACGTACGCGTGTTATATATACGTATATGTATGTGTATATGCATTCACTCGACACGCGATGCCGTATATACTACTACCTGCCGCTGCAACACGACCCGCCATCATTTTAATGAAGATGTAATTACGGACGTTTCGGCGCCGGAATCAGCAATGCGCCCGCGGTGCGACACATCGGGTCGCATTATTGGCTGCCTTATTAACTGCCGGCCGTGTGCAAGCGACGGCACCGAGCCGCGTAGGCGGCAGTAGACATCGCTACCAACAGCGAGCTCGGCACAATCGACGACATCGATATATACATCTCTATATATACGTATGTATGTATGTATATATATATGTATGTGTGTGTATGTATGATGGAGATATGTATGAAGATATGTATGTATATATATATATATGTATGAAGGTATATACGTATGTATGTATATATTTATATAGGTATATATATGTGTGTATATATATATAGATATTGGTACATACCTACATGCACATTCTCGGAAGACAAAAGAGAACACGGCATAAAAATCGAATTCGTTCGGAGACGAGAAGAATTCGAGGCCGTTTGCCGATGGCGTCGTCAAGCGTATTTAGCCGTCTCCTAGTATGTAGTCGCTTCGATCGATCATCGCGTTCGACAAAAAGGTGCCTTTGCCTTTTCGACGCCTTTCGCCTTTTCCCCATAATCTACCTCACGTTCAGAATTGATAGATTGAAATCGTACTTGCCGCGTTTCTACATATATATCATATACCAATATACACGTATATGATATATGTATGCGTGTGTACGTATATATGTACTTATACTTCTTTTTCTTTTATTTTCTTGTATTTTTTTTTTTTAACGTTTTACTCGAGCCATATGCAAAGTGCGTTGCTTGCCAATTAACGCGATAATGATGTAGGTATAGATTACCGTAGAAAAATTCAGATCGTTTCGCAGTAGGTAGCTTGTTAATTTTAACGACGTGATATCTGGTCGAGTTGGTCAAATTTGGAATCACGCACAATCAGTTTGATTTATTGTTAGAAAAAAAAATGATTAAAGAAGAAACTATACAGTTTTGGACGTAGAGCGAAAGTTTTAACTAGGCTGATATCGAAATGAGATCTTAAAAGATAATCGATCGATGAACATTTAAATGATCGAAACGATCGATTTGGATTTGAATGAATAATCTCTTGATGCTTCGATCATTTCACTTTATAATACACGCTTATAGATACAGTAGGTAGAAAATGTGTGCGTGTGTGTGTGCATGTACGTGCGCGCGCGCGTATGTGTGTGTGTGTGAGAGTGGATAAATGCGTTTGTGTGCGCGTGTGTGTGTGTGTAAGAGAGAGAGCGTAGAGTCGCGCAAATTTGCCAGACGGAAACCCTTACATTAATTAGAACAGTTAAGGGCAACTATCCCCTCACAGTGGGTAATGTGCTTTGCCTGATTCGACCCCCTAACGGGATTACGGGACGCGCGCGCAAGGTTTTGGCGTTGTTATGCAATCCCAACCCGGCATGGGACGTAGTAGCATCGTACTAGCACCAACACGAATACGAATTTACGATAGCCGATATACCTATGTACGCGCACACATTCAAAGTTCGATTGGCTTCTACCTCCTGCCATTGCCGTAGGACTCTCGATACTAAGTAGCCCGAGTATCCCGAACTGGATTCGAGATTATGGTCTTTCTATCAATATCCTCGTGAAGGAAAATCTTTGAAATATTTGAAGTTACATCTGGGTCCGATTCTTCGATGAAGACGACACACAATTTTCGAAACGTTTCGAAGAAAAAAGCAAAGATGGAAGAATTAGAAACCGAATTAGCTCCTTCTCACCCATTAAATTTACTTATGTGTCGAGTTAGTCGAACGAACGGCCTCATCGTCTAGCTACCTTCGAATATCTTATCTTGTATATCCCTCCTTTCGAAATACTTCCACGATGGTTCTCATCGAGTAGGCTAATGATGCACTCTACTAGCACGGTAAGTGCATAAAATGGGAATACGAGTTCCACGAGCTTCTACTAGCTCCTCCGATAACACGTATATATGTACGTCGAGCCACGTCAACGCTTATAAATCCTCGCGATTACCATGCTATACTAGGTATATAGCGATGCAGCATGGTCTCTATGGCGTCGCGAGATTTAAACGGGCTGCTGTTCGCATCCACGAACAAAGCGAAGCGAACGTTTACATAACGGGGTAGTTCACCGTACCAGTGAAATAAAATAGTCGATGGTAGCGTGCGATCGAGAAGGAATGTCCGTAGCAGCATTTTTTAAATAGCCGAGAAGAGCGATTCGATGGACGTACCACCACCATCACTATCATCACCACCATTAATTCGTAGCTTCTCTCTGCTAAATGAAAACGCACCAATGTGACATCGGCTTTTCGCGAAACCTATCTCCCCATCGCAAATACTTGTCATGCTCAACGTTTTTCGCGACGCAACGAGATTTTTAATCTCGCGATATGATCATTAATGGGGTCGGACCGTGAAGAATTTCGAGGATTTACCGAATACTATCGTTACCTACTCGTTCGATACGTTGCTATACCAACCTACTTAATACTAAAGTTCAATAGCGAGAAACACGAAAGTCACGTTGAACTCCTCGTATCGGTTGAACTTTTAATAGAAAGCAGCTTCCATTACACTCCCGGGGATACCTACTATATCCCTCATATCTCGATCGAAGGGATACTTGGAAGTGACCCTAACTACGAGTACCACCCCAGCCAGTTTTCAGGGATGCTGCGTGGTCCAGCATAAGCCGAAGGGAATACCTTGATCTCGGTATACGGGCCAAAGGTCATCAACGAACTTTCCTTCAACGGTTTTAGTAAAAATTCAAGCGAGCTCGTTGTTGCTTCTTGTTGGATGAATATTTCAATGAAGAAGGAATATTAATCGGCGTTACATACGTTCTATCGATATTTTCGACGTGTATATGTAAGTACACATACGTATGATATATATAAGTCGACGCGGATATGACATTTGCGAAGCGACAACAATGGCGCAATGATTTTAGCGAAGCGTAAAGCGTCAGAGAAACTCGGCGCCGTGTAGGGCGCCGTTGAGGGCGCCGCTGAGGGTGTCACGGAGGGCGGCCAACGGTGTGGTATATAGACCTTACCAGAGAGCGGAAATGAGAGGGGCTGAGCGATAGAGAAAAAAATCGATATAATCTCCCATCTACTAATAATAGTGGCTAAGCCCCATCCATTCATCCATACCGCGGCTCTTACTCGGTATAGTCGGCACGTTTGCGCTCTCAGCATCGTACGATACGCCCGTGAACTCTCTTCGCTCATGGAATACCGATCTGTCCCGTCTCGTATTCATCGATCTGCCCGACGTTCGCTCGGCGCTCCCTAAAACGTTTAATTACTACGCCAAGGGAGAAACGGGAATAAAACGGCCAAGAGAAAAGACTGCCGTTTTTCCTTTAATTAGTTTTCATAGCCGCGCTTATATACATGTATACTATATATATATATATATATTCATACATATATATATATATAAAATGGCGAGGAAGACCAACCTGCGACTGGCAAATAGCATGCGACTCGTTACTAGCTCCATTTGATTCACGAAATATTTCAACAATAAAAGAATAATTCGCGTTCGCTTTTATCTGTGACGATTATGCGAAGAATAGAACTACGTAAAGTCTCTGAATCTTATAACCGTGTCATACACGTTATAAGATGGTGGTATATACAGATTCTCTGCCGATCTTCGACTGCCTCCTGATTTAAAATGCTCGTAATCTCTCTTCTAGAAATTAATTTCCAAATACCTCGAAGCAAGATACCTTTCCTATTAATAAAAGAAAGCTGGAGTTTCCCGTCCGACTCTCTAGGATCGATTGGAAAGGACAGAAGACGCAGAACGAATATCACCGAAGAAAAGGCTTAATCGTAGGGTTCTACTGTAAAAGAGAAGGAAAGAAAAAGAGACGATTCTAAGTCAAGTCGACTCGGTAGATAGTTGTGTACGATAACAGGATTCCGAGAGGACGAGGAAGGAGATCGCCGAGAAAGAGAGATACAACCAGTCTTTCTCGAAGTTGTCGGACCGGACGGCGAATATCCCCGAAGGTGACTCTCTGCAATCGGGCCAACGGGGAAGGATGGGAGGAGGGTAGGACGAACCAGAAAGAAGGAGAGACGATACGTCTGGCTTGCATTTCTATATATATATATATAAGTGTATGTGTGAGAATGAGAGAGAGAGAGAAAGAGAGAATGAGAGAGAAAGAAAGAGAGAGAGAGAGAGAGAAAGAAAGAGAAGGCACCTTAATTCGCGACCAGAACGGCCGGAGCTTGTTTCTCGGACAATTCGTTTGCATTCGCCGGGTTCCGTAGCAGTATTTAAAGCGAGCCGAGAAAGGAGCCGGAGATTCGACACCAGTGCTACCGCCGTTGCTCTTGCAGTAAAGTCGACGAAGATACGGAGAAAGAGTAAGACAGTGCGAGTATGAGAGAGAAAGAGAGAGAGAGGGAGAATTTGGAACGGTAGGAGGCCCTCAACCAAGCGCGAATTAATTCAACGTACAACTCTCTCTCTCTCTCTCTCTCTTCCCCTTTACCTTCCAGCCGTCTTCCCTCATAACTTTGCTCTCGCGCACTGAAGGGTTTCCTGGAAAGATGGCAAGGGAAGGAGCGAAAAGGGGAACGAGGGGTATGGCAGAATCGTTATCGAAAAGGAAGGATGCCACGCAGAAGGAACGTGGTAAAGGAAGAGAAGGGACGAAGGTGGAACGAAGATAAGAGGGGAAAAAGTTCTTCCGAAGGAACAGAAAGCAAGATGGACTTGTTAATGGATGGATATTCGTCCCGAACGAATTCTCGTCCCGTTCTCGTTTATCATCTTCCGCTCGCAAGCGCAAGCGGATCGTTAAAAGGCAAAGGTCTCGGGAAAGATAAATATCCGAGAAGTGAAACGCGTGCTTTAACTATTATCGCACGATATGCAATTAGCGGACGCGCTAATAAAGCCGTAAGTATTATTACGCGGACAGATCGAAAACGAGCTTCTCGCTTTCGCAGACGAGCTTATCAGATTACGTGCGCTTTCATTTTATACACGATACGCGTAGGTAGATGTATGTATATATTGATATGTATGTATGAACTTATGCAAGTAACTGACGGTATTATGGAAAAGGCATCGAATAAAAGAAATGAAGTGCTAATCGTCTCTTTTACAGTCACATGCACGCCCACCGTCCAGCAGTGATGTTCGATTTACATCGGCCACTTAACGGGTATACGTAATATATTCGTACCAGACAGCTTACCTTACACCCACTCTCTTCCTCTCTCTCTCTCTCTCTCTCTCTCTCTCCCTCCCTCTTTCTCTCGAATCTTTCCCCCATCACGCTTCGACTTCGTTTTCCGTTTGCTCCTCTTTTTCTTCCTCGCTTATCTTCCATCTCAGTCTCACCCTCCTCGATCCACGTTCTCTCCTTTCCAGCATCAGCAGCACCACCACCACCACCATCGGCAGCTTTTCCTCCTCATCCTCCTTCTTCAGCGCGCACTCGAGGAAGCATTTCCACCCTCCTGACTCGGCCAGAAAAGTGAGTTGACTAGGAGGAGGATGAGGAGGAAGGAAGGAAGGAAGGACGAGGCAAAGGGGTGGCCCGAGGGATGTTCGGGGGCGTCCGTGGAGGCAGGGACGAACCGACCCCTACCTTAACAAGCAACAAGGGTAGAGAATTAATGAGAGAGGGCGCTCGGGCAGACACTTGTGGCTACCGCCCAACCCTAGCCATCAAACCGTACGCCGATCCGCAGAAAACCCACGAATTTAACGCGCCGAGCCAGCAGCTTTCTCTTTCTCTCTCTCTCTTTCATTCTCTTTCCCTCTCTTTCCCTCTCTATATTTCTCTCTTTCTCTCTCTCTCTCTCTCTCTCTCTCTCTCTCTCTCTCTCTTTCTCGCTTACTTTCGATTCGCGCGAAAACTACTACCCACCGGTACATTCTATCGATCCTTAACGATATCACGTATACTTTCTTTGTTTCGTGAACGTTCACGAAGTACCGGCTGTCTGCCCCCGAAGAAAAAGAAAAAATATACAACAAAAAAGGGAGAATAAGGATAACGCGACAAAATAATTGTCTTCGTTAATTACTCCGAGCATTCGTCTCGATAAAAGAGAAAAGGAAAGAAAATCAACAAGAAATACGTCTATTGACATCACACAAAAATTGATCTTGTAAGTCTATCATATATACATAGACAGACACACGCATATATTTAACCACTCTTATTAAAATTTAACACGGTAACTCTTTTTGAACAAATACTGATATACTACTGCAGACTTTTAATTCTATTTATGAATCATAAATACGATTAGCCATTTAAATTCATTCGAATTTCGAATCAAACTAGAAATAGTTTTATCGATCAAATTTCGATTCGATTTTAACGAGCAAGAGTCTCGTGTCTGTTCAAAAGATACCTAGAAACGTAACATAACTTTAGAAGATAATTTTAACGATGGAAGTAGAAAATATCCCACAGGGTGGAGAGTGTCTCGTTTAAGTAACCAACGAGAGCGTACAAAAATGCGAGTGCGATGCTTCGTGGAAAGCCGCTAACAAAAGGGTGAACATCTGGTTGTTCGTCCACTCCTCTCTCTCTCTCTCTCTCTCTCTCTCTCTCTCTCTCTCTCTCTCTCTCTCTCTCTCTCTCTCTTTCTCTCTTCCTCTCACCACACGCGTCCATTCTACAAAAAGCCAGACGCTAATTTCTGCGCGCCCGCATACGCGCCGCGAGCCTTTATTTTAATTAACACTCAGCGGATTAGTCAGCACGGGACATGCTCAAGCTTTCCCGCTTCCCACTGTGTTGGGAAAAGGGAGCCGAGTACGAGCATTTCGATCTCTAATTCGTAATTCTGCTTCCACGGACCCCCTCTCTCTCTCTCTCTCTCTCTCTCTCTCTCTCTCTCTCTCTCTCTCTCTCTCGTGAAAACAAAAACAAAAAACAAAGATAAGATAAAGAAAAGTAAAGAAGAAGACGCAACTTCGTACATTGTTCGAATAATTATCATAAAAGAGATGAATGATTCTTTGTCGAACTGAAAGCTAAACCGTATGAATGTTCACGTCATAAGTCGTAAGTAGATGCTTCGTAAAATTCGAATTTTACGAGCTCAAAAGTCGACGTTCCTCGAACGTAGTACAAGAAAAGAGAGCAAAAGAGAGAGAAGAGGAACGGAAAAGTTGAAATCGGTGAATCGAAAAAGTGTGCAGGACGCGACACGGAGGTTGGCGGGCGTATAAGAGCGGGAGAGAAAGAGAGAGAGAGAGAGAGAGAGAGAGAGGGCCCTTTGGTGTGCGTGCTGAAGCCCCTGCTTCGCGTTTCGTATCGTAAAAATCGAATATTTCCACGGGCGTAGGCGAACGTCGGGTACGAGAGGCGTAGTAGAGCCACCTTTATGTCCATAGACGTGACTCTGCTGCAGCCACCGCCACCACCACCGCCAACCGTGGAAATATATGGGGCCGTAACGGTTGCTGCTGCGAGAACTCGTGGAAGCGCCGAGGGAGTAACGGGGAAAGGAGAAATGATAGAGGGAACGAGTAGAAAGAGGGAGAAAGAGAGAGAGAGAGAGAGAAAGAGAAAGAGAGAAAGAGAGACGAGAGTGGGAAAAAGACGAAGAGGAAATGATGGAAAGGAGGACGGAGCGAGTGTTGTAGATGAGCGTACGAGAGAGAAAAAGATAAAGAGCGAGAAAGAAAGAAAGAGAGAAAGAGAGGGAGAGGGA
Source organism: Vespula vulgaris (assembly GCF_905475345.1). Classification (NCBI taxonomy): domain Eukaryota; kingdom Metazoa; phylum Arthropoda; class Insecta; order Hymenoptera; family Vespidae; genus Vespula; species Vespula vulgaris. The sequence goes on from NC_066587.1 coordinate 11,534,560, forward strand.
GAGGGAGAGAGAAGTAGTGGGACGAGGCAAGGGAGAGAAAGCGAGAAAGAGGGTAAGTGAGTGGGAGTGAGCTGAAGGCGATAGAGACAAGAGAGGGCTGCACGGCGAGGCTATACCCTCCTGTCCGTTGACCCATGGGACCCTCCTGGCTCTGGCAACCCTCACGACCCTGTTATTTGCATACGCTGACCTCCTTTACCGATTTCCATGGCCAAATAGAGCCTTTCTGTGGACTGAGGATCTCCTTCGACCTTCTTCTCTTCTTCTGCCCTCCTATGTCTCCCATTTCTTTTCTCTTCTTCTTTTTCTTTTTCTTCTTCTTCCTCTTCTTCTTCTTCTTCTTCTTCTTCTTCTTCTTCTCTTCCTCCACCTACTTTTTATCGTCTCTTTATCTTATCTTCGCACTGCTTCATTCAACACCCTTCCATGAAACGTGTACCGGATGGATTGCGAAATTGCAGCCCACGTCGCGACACACGGGAAGTTCGATGTTCCATGCTCGTTAAGATTCAACTCGTCGCGAGACTTTGTATTTCTTCGATCGCGGAGAGAAAACTCCGTTGCAACCTTCCTTAGATCGATCTCTGTTTCAAAAGCTTAATCTCGAGACGCATCTTGAAATCTATCTATTTCGGAAGTGATTCTACCAAATTACAACTTTTTCTACCGAGTTATATTCCTTCACGTTAAAAGTACTCGATACTAATTGATCTTCGAAATTTTGTCAAAATGTAACTTTCGTAAAAATATTGTCGTTATTATTTTTTATTCTTTTTACGTTTTCTATGTAAATACTTTTGCGTCGTTTCATTTTTTTCGTACAATTTACTTTAAAAAAAAAAGAAACAATTTTTTTAGACGTTAACTAGTGTCGCTATCTTACAAAAGAAACTCACAAGAGAAATTCAACGAGTAAAATGTTTCAATTCTTTTGATGTGTTGGTCAGTTATCGTATGATGATACATGAAAAAGAACATCGAAGGAACTTTTTATTTCTACCACTAGATGGCAACATTAAAACGTATATAAAAAGGTTTTTTCGTTGAAAAAGCAATGAAAAGAAAAACAGTGCTAAAAGTAATATTTTTCTATTGATATTTATAATAAGGAAATATATGGTAAGAAATTTATTGAATAATTCAAATATATCTATAATAAAATTACTGTACCATTCAATTAAAAGATTTTAATTGAAATTTCTTATTTCAAGAACTAAACATAACCTATAATATTATTTACATTAAATATACATGATATATGTTTATAACAATATAATATTAATATGTAATAATAATTTTTTTATTAAGTTCAAGAATTATGGCTAAGAGAAAAAGTATCAATAAACGCACGTCTAGATACAGTCATCGATCTAGCGTAGGATCTGGTTTTCTGGATCCGAATTCAGAAATACTTGAAGAGGGTAAATACTGTTTACTTTTCTTTGTATATACATTTAATAAGATATGTAATGCTCTTCTTCTATTTACTACTGTTTAATATTGACATACTATCATTTAGATATAAGTTCATTTTTATTAACATTTTATCTCAAATCGTTGTTTGATTATAATTATTTAAATTTTCTTCTTTTTTAGAAGAACCTTTTTGGTGGAATAACTTGACAAACAATGTTAATTCGCACTTGGCGAAATACAATGCAATAAATGAAACAAGTAAATATTTAGATTCTGATTCACAAACACAATCAACTAATACAAATCATGAATGGTGGAAAATGTTAGAATCATCAGATTCTGATATTGCAGATAGTTTACTAAAACGAGGTAAAATATAAATAAAATAAGGAAATGAAATAATGTCACCATATTATTTTAATTTTAATCCTCTATTTTTGTAGAAACAGTTCCATTGAAAAACATGATTATATCTGATACGGATGAAAATGAAAATGATGTACCATTGCAAAAAAGAAAAATTAAAATACGTAGTAAATCAAAGAGAAGTAAAAGTAATGCCTTTTTAAAAGCTTTAAACGATTCGAAAAATTCGGAATCTTCTATATCAGAGAAAATAAATTCTACTACAAAGCCTACAAATAATGAATCCACTAGTAAAAAATCACTACAAAAATCAGATTCTACACAGAAACATATGAATAAAGAGAGTAATGATAGTACTGTAACTAGTATTGATCAAAGTCACACCACAGACAAAATCTTAAAATCAAAACCAAATGTTTTTAGAAAAAGATATAAAGAAAAAAGTGAAAATGCATTTGAAAATCTACTTAAATCAAATGAAGATTTACATGATAAAACAGGAAGAACTGAAATAATATCTAAAAGTTCCTTTGCTAAATCAATCGAAAAAGATCACACATCAAAAGAAAATGTTTCTGACACAGCAACGAAAAAAAATGAATCAGAAACATCTTCAAAAACAATTCCATTCGAAAATTCTATCACAAATCCAGTAACTTCAAAACACGATGATAATCTCATTTATTCGCATCGTAGTGATTCAAGCTTTAGTCTTTTAAATAGTACTAATGAAAATATTCATTTAGAAATTCAATCTAGTAACACGCATGAAACTTTACCTAAAAATGTATCTACAAATGTCTCTATAAAGCAAAAAGAATCTTCTGTAGTGGAAAAAGATACAAATTTGACTATGTATGCTAGCACTTCCTCTAAAAAAGTTAATGATTCTACTACAAATAACGAAAATATTGAAAATCACGAAACTATCAATAACAAAGAAACAACGTTAGCAAATGTAAGACATGTACATACTCCAAATAAGAGTGGAATGGAAAATAGTATTAATCAAGAGATAAATAATTCTAATATAAAAAAAACAATTCATGCCTCAGAACATGAAAATATGGATAAAAGAAATTCGATAACCACAATTAATAATGAAAATAATGAATTACAAACATCTACCAACATAGCATCAAAAGATTCAATGAATTTACCTACTTCTAAATCTATAGAAATCAATGATTTTGAAAATAAAAAAATTTCGTTTAAAATATCGTCCGAGCCAAACAATATAAACAATAGCATATATAGTAGAAGTTTCACAGATTATAATTCAATTAATATGGAACTTACTGCAGTAGATGCTTTTCCAGGAAATCAAATACATACAGTAAATAGTGGTAATGATTCAGTACATACAGCAAATGTAATAACAGATGCAAGTAAAAGTACAACATTAAAAAAGATGTCTAGATCTAAGAATACAAGTATCCATAATATTTCTGAGTCAAATGAAGAAAATGTTTTACAAAATAAGAACAAAATACAAACAAAAGATTCATATATGAAAGCACTTAGTTTAAATAAAACAACAATAGATGCTGTTACTGATAATAATAAACAAAATAATAATGTAGATCAACGTAATCATGAAATATCAAACTCAATTAATACTGGTCAACAGAAAAAAATTAGTGAATACTTTACAGTTACAAATTCCAAGTTGATTTCTCCAACCAAAGCGAAACAATCAAAACATCCTCTATTTTTGAGTAATACCAAAGAAGACGAAGAAATCAAGGCAAGATTGAATAAAAAGCAGAAAACAATTATTAATAAAGCAATTAATGTGCATCTTATCAAAACAAAAACCCCACAATTAAAGAAAAATCAAATAATAGAAAAAATAGAAAAACTCAGAATGGGAGAAACACAAAAACGCTCGGCAAAAGATAAAGTTAATAAAGCTTATATAGTAAATGGAAAAATATATAAAAGACCGAAACTTCCACGTCCAAAATATTGGGTTACCGATCGTCTTTATCGTTTTCTTTGGAAAATTATGGAACCAAACTGCAAATTATTAACAAGAGTGCAGTCTGAAAAATTTGTGCAAGAACTATCTACCATCGTATCCATTATTACAAAAGCTAAGAAATACAAAAACTACGAAACTATTTTGAATAATTTAATGAAAAAAATGGCAAATTTAGGTATCATTCATACACGTAATGATTTTTATAATTTTTGTTACGATTTTCTTCCTTATGAGTTTCGCATTAAAGTAGTGCCGATGATACTTCCTGGTAATGTTAGAAATATACCATATGATCCAGAAACGTTAAATAAATCATTACTCGAGGAATAAATTATTTTATTATGATTATATCCAAAGTTATATATATTATATTAAGAATAATTCTAATTACATAATATGATTTGTATGACATATTGTATTATTCTATATTGCAAATTTCTAAGCATTGTTATTTAGTTATTATGTCTTTAACATTAATTTTTCTTATACATTTATAATGGTTAAGTAATTTTGTAATTAATAAAGTATTCAATTACAAATATCAATAAAACATTTAATAATAATTTACATTACATGTTTTACGTAATATTATTACTTATTACATCGTTGATTACATTCGATATATCATAAATGCAAATAATTATTTGAAGAAGAAATTATCTGTTTCCTAGGCTATTGATTTTTAAATATGAAATTATTATTAAAAATTCGGGAAACCGTGTGTAATCATAAATATATCGATTCAATATTTCTTCGTAACATCAAGAAGAAATTTAACGTTTCATTACATTTCGTTCTTACGATTCAAAATAAAATACCTAAAAAGATCATAGATCAAAAAATATAAGAAGAGATCGTCCATTGGTATAACGTATGACTGAAGCGGAAATGTAATATCATTTTAGTACACCAACTTCACGAACAATTTCAAAATTGTAATTCATATAAATTACAAATTTAAAAATAATTATTTAAATTTAAGTCATAATAATAATAAAGGTAAATAATAATAATAATAAATAACTTATTAAAAATAACGTTGATGTAATTTCAATTGTAGAAAAGTATAAAAAAGATTTAACATCCTCGGGCTTTCTATATACTTTCTATTTCTTGATTATATGATATATCTGATTTAGTCGTTTAACTGTTTCTTTATAAGAAACTAATTTTTGAATTTGCGGTTGTGATATTATTGATCGAAAGTAGCGAAATAGTACATTTAAATATATTTTTTGACGACAAACTTATAATAAATATCAGATATTATGTATATTTTGTATTGTTAACGTATTTTAATATATTATGTTCTGAAAGAACATCTTTTAATAGATTAACTTTTGTATTTTGTTTACCTTCATTAAACAAAAGAGTGACTATCATTAAATTGATATCTTTTAATAAGTGCTCAATCTCGATAAAAGGTTAAAATTTATTATCCACGTAGATAACTTTAACAATTGAACTGTTATAACTTGTACTAATAAGTAACGTCTAATATTTATTTTATATTGTTTTATCGTATATCTATATATATATATATAACTTTTATTATTAAATAATGTAATATGAGTTCATAATATATATTTTTTTTCAGAAATACATATTTTTACGATGGCATCGACGAGGAAAAATAAAATGTCATCTCGTTCTACATCACCGACTATTGATATTATCGATTTGACAGATGAATCGTATTTGCATAGATCTTCACAAACTTATAGCAATACTTCTGAAGATCTTCCTAATTCGTATGGTTCAATAACCAGAGCACAATATAATTTAAGCCTACAACAAGAAGAAACAGCCACGTTAGTCTCAACTGTTTTGTAAGCATCTTTTGTTCCTATATGATAAGATATTTATGAATATTACAATATAAATATGATAATAAAAAGATATTAGCTATATAAATAATTACGCGAAATTTTATTTTACTATTATTAATTTCTTGCTTTATTAGAGATACTATAGGCACAGCCATAGCAATCACTACATCTAGAAATACAAATAAAAGAAGGAATAGAACCAATGGTAGAAGAACAAGAATCAGAGTTTCCAGCAGAAGTAGAACTCGTGCTGATGCAAGATCTGTAATTGAAGAACCAAATGAAATAATTGATTTAGATGATACTGCTTCACCCAAACACAGTGGTCCTTGGTGCATTAATGATTCTAGTACTGTTGCACCTACAGCATTAGTTTGTGCTATATGTCTTGAAGAGTTACAATCCAAACGCAAGCCTACAACAACAAGTTGTGGGCATATATTTTGCGAAGAATGTTTGAAAAAAGTAATTCGTGAGAAAAAAAAGTGTCCTACATGCCAGTCAAAGATCACTCAAAAATCATGTACAAGGCTTTACTTTTAATTATATTAATAATTATTAAAGAGCTAATCACATTATTTAACATGAGAACAAAGATAAAGTTTGATAATTTCATTGAAGAATTTAATTATACTTTGATTTTTCTCTCATTATATTTTGTAGTATGATGATTTTTCTATATTATTCTTTTTCCTTGATTATAGTGTTGAAAGAATTAAATAAACAGAAGAATAGTTCTCCTAATATTTTTAAATAAACACACATATACAATATATCTCACCAAAATATAAGTTATTTGACCTTTTTTTTATAATTAAAAAACCATTAAAAATTATATGACATTGACAATTTATAAGTATTTAATTCCTCATTATTACGCTATAATCGAGATAAATTTATTTTTTTTTTTTAATTTGATAACCATAAAGTAATAATAAATTTTAATTGATAACCATGAAAAAATAATTGTACTTTTTTTATAAGATTCCATAAAAATACTTATCGTATACTAATAAATATGAAGAAAAATATTTTTCTTTCTACTTTTTCTTCCTAATCCATAAGGAGTATACTGCATGCGTTGAATATATGATTTCTAAACTTGTATTGCGCGCGTAAAGATCTCTAAATTTGAAGTGCAAATCATTCATTGGAGTATTTAACGTTCGATGTTCACTCGACGAATTGGATTGGTTAATTCTATTTAAGCCACGCCTACTTTTGTATTAGACAGTGCAAGAGAAAAATGAAGTATATATTTTGTCAAAGAGAAAAAATAGCAATTTGCCATGAAGTCGGTATTCGGTTTTACGTTAAACGTTGACGCGGCTGTAGAAGTACGTTCAAAAGGTGAACGGTGATAAATATATATGTATATAAACAAATCATTTCTAATAAAACAATTTTAACTGGAGAACGTTAATTAATCCACTGCATCGAAATCAAGTATCCTCTATGCTGTGTCATTGACTTGGGACGAAGTGTCAAAATCGCTCGAGTCCATCTTCGTCTTTGTCGACATTTGACCATAACAAAAACCATCAATCCGGTCGTTTATAGTAACACATATAACAAACAAAAATTTAGTGATTTGGAAATTCGACTTCTCGTCCGATCGTTATATATAATAGAAAATTACTATTTTCGTAACGGTAGACGAAGGAATGAAAAGATGTATGTGACGCCAGTGCTGTGTTTTCTTTTTGCTGTGATATTGCATATAACGAGTATATCTTCGCAGTATTATCTTTAAAGAAATGTTAGATTTGCGTGTTTGATAATATTACCGTATAATAATTAAAATTTGTTTGTATAACGCATAAATTTCTCGATATATCGTGATACAGATAAAGTTAAGAAGAGATTATGATAGTGATCGATGTTCGCGTTTGTTGTTGAAACGAACATATTAATTATCTCGTAAGATGGTGGTTATTTAATATTGTGATTTTTTGACGTCGGGTAAATCATTATTAGACCATCATATCAACTGCTGATTGTACATTATATAAACAAATGAGATATAATAATAGGTTGTCCTATTATATTTACATCATACCAAAGATTTCTGAAGTGAAAAATAGCGTGGAATGCAATGTGTTAATCATATCCGTTCATTCTCTAATTAAAGTCTAAAGATTACTACAATGTTTTTATAATTTATCTACAAGTGGTAATACTAAAATAAAATATGATTTTAGGTTGGTTTCCACATATTCCAATTAAGTACGTAAAGATACAAACAACATTGCTTGATACTGCTGATTTCTTGGAATATATTTCATCATGACGTTACACAAAGGGTGCAAAGAAACGCTCAAAAGGATGTATCAAATAAAAGTCTTTTTTCACTGATCACAACTTATCGAGATTAGAGAGTGATGCCGGTTCATCAGATCAATGTTAATCCGCCTGACTGGCAACCACCTCTATCTCTTGGTCCTTCCACAAATAATAGTCCTGCTGGAGGAGAAGGACTACCAGAATGGACTCCACGGGTATGATAATCTTTATAAAAAATATAAGTAATAACGATGAAAGATATATATCGCATTATAGATATTATATATATTATTTTCATTTTAGGAATCAGCATATGCCACAGTTGTTACAATCATACCAGAGCATTGCCATTCATCTGTAAGCACACTGTCTTCGAGCAATCATGATATTTGTCGGTAGGTATATCATATTATAATTATTTTTCATTCCTACTTATACATATAAATATTAATAATATATTATTTTATACAGAATCTGTCATTGTGAGGGTGAAGAAGGTGCTCCATTGTTAGCACCATGTTATTGCAGTGGTAGCTTACGTTATGTACATCAGGCATGTCTTCAACAATGGATAAAAGCATCAGATACACGTACTTGTGAATTATGTAAATTCACATTTATCATGCATGCTAAAACAAAACCATTTTATGAGGTAGCAAATTTAAAACTGATATAGCAATATATTTAATCTATCATTAAATAAATAAGTGAATTGTTACAATCATCTTATTTTTAATTTATATTTTTTAATTTATATTTTCAGTGGGAAAAATTAGAAATGTCTACTTTGGAGGTACGTAAATTATGGTGTGCAGTGGCTTTCCATGCAATAGCTGCACTTTGTGTAGCTTGGTCCTTATACGTACTTGTCGAACGTTCAGTGGAGGAAGCTCGCCGTGGATTTGTAGACTGGTCCTTTTGGACTAAATTAATTGTTGTTGTAATAGGTTCTACTGGAGGTTTAGTTTTTATGTATATTCAATGCAAAGCATATATTACATTATGCAGGAAGTGGCGAGCATTTAACAGGTACATTTTTATTAGTACTTTATCTGCGAATTATTTATTTAACAAAATTTGATACTAATTATGTCAAGATTAAATTTGTATTACCAAAAAATTAATATCTATTTCTTTACCACGTAGAGTGATATTTATTCAAAATGCTCCGGAGAAAGTGGTGCTTCCTCCCTCACCTACAGACTCTTTAAGAGAAATGTCATTGCCTCTGAAGGATCCAACTGCCTCTATGCCAGAGCTCAATCGTACCCTATTGCCCTGTACTATAGATCCTCCATGTGCCTCACAGATGGTAAAACCAGAATGTGTTGCGCCTTCACAGAGGCATGACGCCCAATTAAAACTTTATGTCTTTGATAAATTGTCTTCTTCCGAAGACAATCTATAATAAACTGAAAATGAAACGAATGCTAACTACATGAATGTAATTGGCAAAGTTTAATTTACATATAAATGAACGGGTGAAGTGGTGATTTTAGAATATACATATTACAATTTCGAAAATTGAAATTCCCTTTTCGAAACTGTCAAGTATCCGCCCCTGTGAAGCACCTTTATTTGGAACTTAGTACTTCAGTGCTTACAATGAGAATGGGATAGCTGAAAGTGCTCGGTTAAAATGCTGACATTTTTCTCAGACAATTGTGTACATAATTATTGTATCTGTGATGTTATTAAATAAACTTTACCATATTTAAACAATATGATTGCTCTTATCTCCTTTTTCAAAATTTTGATACATAAATAATTAATTATATATATAGATTATAAATTATTTATTCAAAATGTTCTATAGAATTAATTATATATTATATAATTATATGTTGCATATATGAAAGTGATAAAAATAAATGTCTTATTTTAGATACCGATTAGAGTTGATGTTTGAAATATTTGATTTCCTATTATTATCACAGTAAATACTATAGTTATAAGATTGGCCTCATTAAAATAAATAAAGTAATATAACAAGGTTTATAAATTTCTATATATTGGTAATAGAGGTAAGTGATTTATTAATCAATATATATCTTGATTATAAAATTAGAGAACATGTATTGTGTTACATAATAAAAAAATACTATAATCAAATCAAAATAATTTTCGTACGAAATACGATACATATACATAGTAAAAATTAAACGACTTATTATGCTCTATGTTACCGACAATTTATAAAAACAAACTTTAATGTTATTGCTAACGTAGAAATGAAATATCTATCAATCAATAATAACCAAAATTAAGTTCAACTTAGAAGCAATTTCTACTTATCATTTTAAACAAAATTAAATATAGCCATTAACTCGATATTGCTTACAATATGATAATATTATTTCTCAAACAACATTGATTATCCAGCTCTCACCGTGTGAAGATTGCTGCGTGTAGAAACACTGCTCTGAATATGAAAGATATAGACAATTTTCAAAGAGAATAAATAAAGAAACCTATAAAAAATGTTATGTTGATATAAGATTCGAAATACTAACTACAAATACATTTATCCAATTTTCAAATTTAATCGGCGCTGTTGTTCCGATTAATGTAATGTATACTCAACAGAGAGCGCTGATGACATCGATACTAGCGCACATATAAACAACGAACTCACACGAAAACCTTTCTTGCCTACATGAATTTGGTCTTCCTACTTCTGGGTATTGTAGAACCGAGGATCGAACCGTTAACTTTAATTCTAAGGTGAGTCGATAATACGTAATCCGAATATTATTAACGAATGAAAGGTAATCGCCATATAAATTGTATACAGTTATAAAGTAAGATGCTTGAATTTTTATTTAAAAGTAACAGTTTACTTTATATATTTATTACACGAAGAAAACTAGCATCACGAATTATTCAACCGCGAGGCAAACGACGCCACAAAGAACGCATGCTAAATAACCGATTCATTTTTGTTTCATTAAATTTTGTTTGGCTTTTTATATATAACAAAAATTCTTCGTTTCCATTAAAACATACAAATATATTAATTTATTTCTTTGCAAAAGTTAGTTTATTTTTTCTAAATTCAACGTATATGTTTTATGATATCAACAAGATGGCGGTTTCGTTACGTGTGCAATCTTATTGAAAATCGTTAATGCCATGTTTTGTATATATTTAATATAGAATATTTTTTATTTATAATATTTTATGAACTTTAAAATCGTAAAAATATAATAATTATAAAATTTAAATTAGCTAAAAATCAGTTTTCCAGAAGTTTCATTTTTAAATATTTTATCTAAATCTATGCGTTTAATCTTTAATTACATAAATCGTATTAAGATAAAGTAATTTCATTATCGTTTTTAGGTTATAGTAACATACTTTAGCATCTTAACATGGCAGATAACGACGATCTTTTGGATTACGAAGATGAGGAACAAACTGAACAAGTAGTCGATGGAAGTGGAGATGTTCCTGCTAAAAAAGAAGTAAAAGGCACATATGTGTCTATTCACAGCAGTGGTTTTAGGGATTTTCTTCTTAAACCAGAAATTTTAAGAGCGATAGTTGATTGTGGATTTGAGCATCCTTCTGAAGGTAATTAATGTATTTGTAGTTTGTTTGAATATTAAGAGATATTTTTTTTTATTATTACATTATAATTATTTAACAATATAATAGGATGATAATTGATAGGGACAACAGATTAATGCAATGAATGACTTATCATTTCTGAATAATACAAGAATTTTCTTTTTTCTTTTTTTTTATGTTTAAACATATTTGTAAATTATTAATATTTTTACAGTACAACATGAATGTATTCCTCAAGCCGTGCTTGGTATGGATATTCTGTGTCAAGCAAAATCTGGTATGGGAAAAACCGCTGTATTTGTATTAGCCACATTGCAGCAGTTGGAGTTAACAGAAAACCAAGTCTATGTCTTAGTAATGTGTCATACGAGAGAACTTGCATTTCAAATTAGTAAGGAATATGAGAGATTCAGCAAATACATGCCTTATGTAAAGGTATGTTGTAAATATTTATATTAATAATATTAAAGAAAACTAATTTTTTACTGACCTCATAAAACATTAAGTATTTAATTTCAAAATAAAGAATCTTCAAATGATGTATTGCACATCTTAATTATGATGATGACGCTATTTTACCACTACCCACAACTGATGAAGATTCTTTTAAATTATTTATATTTTTATAACTTATAAAGACTTGATATTATATAAACTTAATAAACTCAAACTTTTTATAACTTAATAAAGAATAATAGAAGAGGTTTTAGATTAAAAAATATTTTTTATGGAGCATAATAATATATACCTAATTTCTTAAATCAGGTAGCTGTTTTCTTTGGTGGATTACCAATCCAAAAGGATGAAGAAGTTTTGAAGAATACTTGCCCTCATATTGTAGTAGGCACTCCAGGTCGTATTCTTGCTCTTGTTCGGAATAAAAAGTTGAACCTTAAACATTTGAAGCACTTCATACTTGATGAATGCGACAAAATGCTTGAATTGTTAGGTAAGTTAATAAACTTTTTATCGTTTTTGCTTATCTCTTTAGTGACCTTTAAACACATGAACAACATGTTTTATTTTTATTTACAGATATGCGCAGGGATGTACAGGAGATATTTAGAAGCACACCACATGGTAAACAAGTCATGATGTTCAGCGCTACACTGTCCAAAGAGATCCGCCCTGTCTGCAAGAAATTTATGCAAGATGTAATTAGACAATCTTCCTCTTCACTTCGATCTTCAATTGCTTCTACTTCGTTGGCCTTATATTCACACCCAGGACAAAGATCAGACTACATTACAAATATCGTTGAAGGCGCACCCGCGGGTTAGGCTAGTTAGACAGCAGTCGGAAGAAATGATACAGAATTCAGTATTGAAAGCCCCTCGATATCTCTTGACATCGGCACACTCATGATCTACGATATGAGCGTAACAACTTCACGCTCCAATATTCTGTTGTTACCTACTCAACAATGTCTACATTTTAAAGGGTGGAACCCTTCTCGTACTTCCCTCTTGAGTCGATCAAGACAGCTCAACAGCACTTTAAAAAAAAATCCGGTTTAGTTCTGATGTTAAAAATTCTTTAACTTCATGCTACGCATCCAAATTATTGATCTATAAAATATCTTTGGTATATGAAAGTCAGAGAAAAATGATAGGGGATAGGATGGGTGAAGGGAGATATTCAGCATCAGATGTGGGTGAATCGCTAGGGAGGGTGAAAGTTTCTTACAAGTATTAGAGCCGTATTGAAAAGATTTTAAAAATCTGGGTGGGGGGCGAAGAAGACATCAAGACAACCTGAAGAGAGAAGAGTGCAAGAAAGAAGATGCAAGAGGATTTGTGGGAATGGGGTTTAGTTAGGGCCGAGAAATACAACAACAATTGCGTAGCATATGATATTCGCGATTATATAATCGTTATCAAAAAATATTTTGTCTTGTCTCGCGAGAGGGTGAAGTTCTGTACGCGTTTAATCTCACATTCTGGGGTTATATCGAAATACGATTGATTGATAGGACTGAAAAACTACCAACAATGGAAGTGTCAATCATTGACCCATGATGGGAAGTCAGAAATATCTCGTATATCATGATTTATGAGCATGCTCTTTGTGTTTCACGACTGTGAACATAACTCCTTAAATAAGTCGCGATGTTAGAAAATATCGAAGGCCTTGAGCTTTATGATATACGAACATGCCCACAATAAAATAACCAAGGCCAATTCTGGGCATGTCTTCGATGTACCAGAAATTTGGCAGAAGAGGTTTGGCATCGAGTGGCCAGCGGATATGACTGAACATTCATGGGTGCGCCATCTTAGTTCTCTTGGGGTGACTGCTTGCTGAGTTTTCATTGTTGGCACTACCCAGAGGTGGAAGTCGCCGAACCGTATGTAACCAATATGCATAATCTGAACAACGAAATGTGCAGATCTTGGAACTAGAAAAACGAAAGTCTCATGAGGCTTTCATGTGCTGTGTCTTTTTGATGAATGAGATAAAATTTCTCCTTTGAGAGAAAAAGAATAATTCCACTTACACTATATATTTACTCGTATATAATGGTATTTCGCTTCAAGAAAACATTTATCCAAGTGTTCATTTAATATTTGAAAAACAGATTATATATTTTCATATTTGAAACATTCTAAACGCGTAGAAACCAATTATATTTATTTTTTTTTATCTTTTGTTTGTTACTTTGTTCGTCGTTTGTGTTAATGGATGCGTTATTTCGAATACATTTTTTTTATTTTTTATTTTCTTTTTTTATATTTTATTTTCTTTTTTTATTTTTCTTTTTTTTATGGAGGTATAGAGTAACAAAAAAGTAGAAAAAAATTTGAAGATAACTGGAAAATTAACTGTTATAAAGTCTGAAATTGATTCAGGCACTTCAATCGTTAAAATGGGATAAATTATCTTACAAAAAAATTCTTTGCGCAGCCCATGGAAGTCTATGTTGACGACGAAGCGAAGCTCACATTACACGGCCTACAACAACATTACGTGAAACTCAAAGAAAATGAGAAAAACAAGAAGCTTTTTGAATTATTAGATGTTCTTGAATTCAATCAGGTCTGTTTATAATTGCAATTAAAATTCTGCGTACATGTAAATTATTTTGTACATACAGAATCAATCAATATTTATTATTTTATAGGTAGTGATATTTGTAAAATCAGTGCAAAGATGCATGGCTCTTGCACAACTTCTAACAGAACAAAATTTTCCTGCTATTGGTATCCATAGAGGAATGACGCAAGAGGAGCGTTTATCAAGATACCAACAATTCAAAGATTTCCAAAAAGTAAATATATATTTAACTAAATGATATATTCACTATTACAAATTATTCTTTTTAAAGAAAAGAATTTCTCTTTAGCGAATTTTAGTAGCTACTAATTTATTTGGACGAGGAATGGACATTGAACGTGTTAATATTGTATTTAATTATGACATGCCCGAAGATTCTGATACATATCTCCATAGAGTAGCACGAGCTGGACGTTTTGGTACAAAGGTAAAAAGATTTAATTTTCTTTTTTATGATAAATTTTTCTTTTCAAATATATAATAACTTAACTTCATTTATATATACATATATATATATATAAATATAGGGTCTTGCTATCACGTTAGTAAGCGACGAAAATGACGCCAAAATATTGAACGATGTACAGGAACGTTTCGATGTAAACATTACAGAATTACCAGATGAAATAGATCTTGCATCATATAGTAAGTATTGTAAAATATATTTGCATGTTTCTCTAAATTTATAAAACGTAAGAATATATATATTAATATAATTGTTTTAATATATTACAGTTGAAGGACGATAAGTCAGATCTCAGTGCAAATCAAGTTTAAACTATATTAGGTATGTGTAGTCATTAAGTTTTATTTTTCATTTAAAAATATTATTTTAACATAATTTTAATTTTCTGTTTAGATTTCATATAGTACGACTGTTCTTACAATTGATGTAGGATGAAGATAAATAACTCAACAATGAATAGATTGAACACGGACAAAATATACTTTTTCCAGTATATCTGTGCTATTCGTAACTCGCGTTTCATATACATACGCAGTTTATTTTCCTCAAAAATCAGAGATTTAGTGAATATGAAACATTGATATGATCGCACTATCATAAATGTTCTTTTAAATTTCACAATAAAATATACAAATGTCGGTAAATATTATTGTAATTTTATTCCACGTTTAATTATTAAGTATTATGTATAGTAGTAATAACCACGTAAATTTAATCACTCCAATAAATGTAAATGATACAAATAAATTTGTTTTCTTTTTTAAAAGACTTATTTATTATATTAAACTTACCTACCAATTAATTAAAGAAAAACAAGTCAAAATTGTTAAAAACAACCTTTTTTAAGATTGTATTTAACACACTCTTTAAAAGACTAAAGTTAATAAATATTGCAACTTACAACCGATTTTTGTACTATTTTAATATTGCTTAAAAGCATAAATATTTAAAACTAGTAATATTGCAAAAAGAGAAAGTAGCAGTTATATTTTTTTTTGTTCTAGGGATACCTCATGTAATAATATGATAAATAAAAACAAATTATATAAGAAAAGAAATTAATTATTATTATTTAATACGTGGTTTATTTTGAGCTTTGTTTCCTCCTTGATTACCACTTCCCCGACCTAATGGTGCCGAACCTCTACCACCACGCCCAAAAGTACCTACAAAATATATATTCTATTAATACACAATTATATTTTCAGTTAATAAACTAGCATACCTCTACCACCACCTCTTCCTCTTTGATTTTGTCCTCTCCCTTTCATTTCACCACGACCTCTTGATTTCATTTGTACATCTTCTTTAACCATATCTATTACTTCATCTGGTATTCTAAGATATTTAATAGTACTACCACGAATATAACATTCTGGCATTCTCCAAAATTTGTCGCCATCCTAAATACATACACACACAAACACATACACATTTACATATAATGAAAAAATAAAAATAGTAATTTCAAAATATTCATCTTACCCTTGACGTACAAATAACTTCTCTAAGATTAATATTCATCCAATTGTCACAACTAACTAAATGGCCATTGTAAGTTTCCCCATTTTTTAATTCTACAAGCTGTAAAGTAATATAATATTCAGTAATATATCATTTATAGTAACTTTGTAATTTTATGAGGTTATAACATTACCATAGGATGATTTTGTGCAGTTCTTAATAATGATAACGGTAACTGAAAATTAGATATTGTTAAATTAATTTAACGTGTAAGTATAAAATAAAAGATAATTAATTAAACAATGTAAATTTACCATGATTTTAACATAAATACCACTCTCCCGCCTTTTTATATTATTATCAGCGAGCGAGATAATAAAACGTTGTTGTACCCATGAGTGTTGAAATGACAATACGCCATGTTCTAAAAAGAACATGGCGCATACGCAATAGCATTTTACATTGATTGGCTAATATTTTGTCCAAAAAATGATATTGAATACAAATCATAAATTTTAATATTTCGCATTAATTTATCCATTGAAGATCAAACATATAATATATTTATTTTCTATATCTTTGATTGTAATAATAAATAGGACAATCGACTAATAAACAGAAACCAATACACAATCTTATAGTATTAACTTCAAGTGATTAAACTTCTCGCAGAATTTATTGTATTCGCAGATTTGTTGTACTTACAAAAGATTTTTTTTACTCTTTTATTGTTTTACTATCTTTTGTTTTGTATTGATATTATCATTTTTAGCGTAATACAATCATGCTATGTACTATCCAAAAGCGTATAATACAAAAAAGTTACTGCTTAACACGACAGTTCACTTCAAAGATTATTTGTTTTCAATTAAATCAGCCTGAAGAACATATATTACAATCTGACACCAATTTTACGTCTATACGAAGAGAAGATCCTACATTTTTAAGAATTGCTATAATTGGTTCGCCAAATGTTGGAAAAAGTACACTTATTAATAATCTTGTAAATAGATCTGTAAGTATTCATATTTATCATTAAAGTATTATGTAGTTATAACATTTCTAAGATCATAATTCATAAGAAATTATGTTACAGATATGTCCTACTTCTTCAAAAGTTCATACAACTCAAGTCAAATGCGATGCAGTATATTCATCAGAAAATACGCAACTTGTTTTTGTTGATACTCCTGGTATTATAACACAAAAGGAACAAAACAAGTATAAATTAAATAGCAGTTTTGAGAAAGATCCAAAAATCTCTACTCGCATAGCAGATATTGTTGGAGTTGTACATGATGTATCAAATAGGAGAACCAGGAATAAGTTAAATGCCAATATTCTTGATTTATTAAAAGCTTTAAAATCTGATATACCTACGTTACTCATTATGAACAAAATTGATCAAGTAAAACATAAAGATAGTTTATTGGAGATTATTAAAATACTTACAAGTAAATCAAATTGGCCACATTTCTCTGATATATTTTTGATATCTGCATTAACCTCTGATGGTATAGATACTTTGAGAGTATGTATATTTAAAATTATTAAAAAGATGTATATAATATTTTGTATATCTGAATATTTTTATATATCTATATATTTATTATATATTTACTTTTATCTGATAATATTATTTATTGCAGGATTATTTAATTTCTTGTGCAAAACCTAAAGATTGGCAGTATAATGAAGATACTTATACAGATCAATCATTAGAAACAATCATACAACAAACAGTACGTGCGAAGTTAATGAACTTTCTCCCTCAGGAAATTCCTTACATTTCACGTTTTGTATTAGAATATTTGCAAACATATTCAGAAGGAGGAATCAATGCTTCCGTTATAGTAGAATTACCTAATAAAAGAAAGTGTTCCATTGTAATTGGTAAAGATGCTAAACGTATCAAATTTCTTGTTCAAGAATGTGAAAAAGAACTACAATATGCACTTAGAGAACCTGTAAAATTGAAAATATCGGTTAAATCCAAAAAATAAATCTGGTTTTTTTCTGTTATATTTGTTCTTATGATATAAATTATTTATAAAAAGACTATTTAAAATATGCCAAAGTTCTGTGCATTTAATGTACATATATGTATATATTCATTAATTCAATATATTTATAATTTATTATATTATCGAATCGAGATATATATTATTACAAAATTTGTAATAATTTTGATAACTAATTTTTTTCCAATATTTTCCCCTTTGAGATAAATTCTTTCTTAAACATTTTTTGTACCATTACAAAAATTGAAAATATTTTTCGTTTTAATTTTAATGATTTATCCAGAATTTGTATTATTTTAATGTTAATAATAATATTAGCAATAATAAAACAATAATATTTATAGCTTTGTTTTCATTTATGTTACGTCAGCTTTGATATGTGTTTGATTATGTATGTGAAAGGGTATGTGTTTGTAACGTCAGGTAAATACGCGTTGCGCGTTGGATGCACGTGTTTACCTATAGTGAAAGAAATATAAATAAAAACTATAAAAAGTAGTCAATTATTGACATATAATGGCTAATAGTAATTCTACAAATGTCCCTCAAATACAAATAAGATTTATTACTAAACAGCAACAGTAAGTTGTTTTAATTTTTTTAGTGTATACATATTTTTAGGTTATATTATGTAAATATCTGTATATATTTTTTACTCATCTAATATAATAATGAACAAGATTTTAATTTATAATTGTTTGTAGATTTGCTGTTCCAGATTATCCTTTGTCAGTACTTACATCCATTACAACAAATGAATTAAACAGTCTTGTAAATGAACTTTTAAAAGGTAAATCTAATATTCTTATATTATATAGTCTTTGATGATATATCTATCCTAGAATTAATTTTTTTTTCCTTTTTTAGAATCTCAGCAGTTAGAAAAGGAAATAGATTTTGATTTCCTAATTTCCTCGCAGTTTCTCCGTACTACATTATCCGAGCATATATCTGAAAAGAGTCTTTCTATAGAACAAGTTATAGATATTGAATATATCGAAAAACACCAACCACCAGAGCCACAGAATTGTCTTATTCATGATGATTGGGTTTCTGCAGTAGCTGTATGTCAAAAATGGTTAATATAGAAATATTTATTTGTGAGATTTTTTTCGTTGATTTTTTTATAAAATTAAATGTCATTATTTTAATTATCTGCTTTTTTTTTATAGGATACTGACAGGTTGTTATGATAATACATTGCATATATGGACATCTAAAGCAAAACATCAACTTGTAATACCTGGACATACATCTCCTATTAAAGCAGTAGCATGGGTATCTCTAAATGAAACCAATGGAAAATTTATTAGGTAAAATAATAATAAAAAGTTTGAATTTTAATATGAAATCCATTTGTACATAAATCTTTTAAGTTTATAATTTTGTCTGTGTACAAGCAGGTGTGTGTACACATACACAATTTTTATATAATATATTCTTTATTACAGTGCATCACATGATCAAACAGCTATAATATGGGATTGGAATATTAAAACTAATTCCGTAGATTGCATCCATGTGTGTAAAGGACACGAACGAGGATTAGAAGCAATTGGTGTGAATTATGACAAATCGTTAATGGCGACAGGATCATGGGATACAATGCTAAAAATATGGTCAACCTGTAAGCATTCTTTTTTCTCTTTTTCTATATGATATTATTTAAACGAGATAAGTAGTAATAATAATTTGAAATAGATAAAGTAGTAACTAAAGATAGATGAAGCAATAAAACAAAATCATAAGAAATTAAAAAAAGAAAATGGATCCAAAACGACATATCATTACGAAATCGACGAGACTTAATTTAACTATACATTTTATAGAATGATGTATGTAAAATACGATTTGATTGATACATTATTTATTTTTTGATATATCAGCTTCACAGGATGAAACAGAAGATGGTGAACCTAATGCAAAAAAATTAAAAGCAGATCATGGAAAAATAAAAGTGAGTAATATACTATAATAAACGTAAATCTTTTTTTGATATTATATGTTAAGTATATATCATATATTATATTTCTTGTAAAAATGTAACTGTTAATCATGGTTACATCAGGTACCCAAAAGAACAATGAAAGGTCACAAGGAAGCTATCAGTGGTATTGTATGGTCAGATAAGACAGAACTTATAACATCATCATGGGATCATACTTTGAAAATATGGGATTCTGAGTTAGGTGGAATAAAACATGAAATTATGGGAAATAAAAGCTTTTTTGATCTCGATTACTCGGAGTTATCTCGGACTGTTATAACAGCATCTGCTGATAAGCATGTCAGATTATATGATCCTAGATCAACAGGTACATAACTTTCAAATGGTGCTAATTCTGCATTGTATAGAAATATCATTTTAAATAATGACTTTATATCATCTAAAATTGATTTTACGATTTATTAGTTACCATTTTCATGAAATTTTTACAGAAGGAGCAGTTGTAAAAGCTATGTTTACTTCACATACACAATGGGTACAAACTGTTCGCTGGTCAAACGTGGATCATCACTTATTCCTTTCAGGAGCATATGATAATGAAGTAAAACTTTGGGATACTAGAAGGTATATATATATCTTATAGTATTGGTATTTTTCTAATGACTGTACAAATGAAATTATGAATAATATATGTGTTTACAGTCCTAAAGCACCCCTCTTTGATCTTTCTGGGCATGAAGATAAAGTTCTGTGTTGTAACTGGTCAAATCCTAAACTAATAGTATCAGGTGGTGCTGATAATACTGTAAGGATATTTAAATCAAAGCAATTCGTGCATTGATTGTACTTTTATCTTGTACAATTTTAAATATATGAAAATATTCTACATTTTTGTACAATTTATAAATATATATATAGAGGTAATTTTCTATATTAACTTATTCAGTGCAACATATAAAATCAAAGTTCTCGGACTTTTTATTAAATTTATTTGTATTTCACGATCATTACGATCATATATTTATAGAAAACATTCTTTGAAAGAAAAGATTGTAAAAGATCGTTGCGTAAAAAATAAGATTATAAAATTTGCAATTGGACAATTTATTTTGCAATATTATAAAATCGTTAATAAAAACGATGTAATTCTCTTGATATATTACCAGCAGAAATTTCTAAGCGCAAGTTTCGAATGTTTTTCCACATAACTATCATAAAATGTAATTTTTAAATAATCCAAATATCATTGTAAATATTGAAAAAGTATCGTTTTTGTGTATTTTGTATTGCCAATGTTGAAATATGGATATATTACTTTCAAAAGTTATTTAATCGCATTATTAAATAAATTTATAGATAATTAATATATGTTAGATGCTGGGGGTATATCACATGAGGCAAGAGGATAATGTGGGGGCATGGATTCAGTATTAAATACAAAGGACAGTTTTGCGCATTCTATTGCACATGCTGTATACTATAATACATTAGTAAACATTATAATATTCCGTACCAAAGTTTATGAAAAAAAATTATGTTCAATTAAGCTCTTTCATTTCTTACGAAGAGTCTTCTGGTTCCGCCATTTTAGAAGACATACACTAATCGCTATTCGATTTTGTAGAAAGCATATCAGTACGAAATACATATAAACGGAGCTAGTGATTTGTATGAGAGGAAGTTTATTTCGTAGACCCTTATTCTATCCGCTGTAACTACAGTTTTCAAAGCCGTAAAAGAGTCTTAAGATTAATAAAAATATGTGTGTGTACTTGTGTATTATTATTCGTTTCATTATGCGAACAGAAAATTATTTTTGTAAATCGATTTCATGTACAAAATCATTGCAAATGCATATAATGTATTTGGGGATTCATCTTTCGAATTGAACGCTTTCGTTCATTGATACTTGCTTATTAATTTGTTTGTTTGTTTATTTGTTTAGCTTTTTTTTTTTTTTCTTATAAAAAAGTAGGAAAGGAAAAGAAAAGAATTAATCAAATAAATCCCCAAAACAGATCGTTTATTGATCAAAAATAAGGGACGATAATAATTAGGAATTTGATTTTTTTTTTCATTTTGAATATACCAAACCATAGTCGTAAGTAACTCTAAGACTGATCAGTGCACGTTCCTATACAACGTATAGGATGGCAGAGAGCGTGCACTCGCAGTGTGCAGTTTTACAGTAACAGTGTCTGCAGTCGGTGTCGTGTAATAGGCAGATGGTTTGAAGTATGCATAGTGAATGTATGCATATACCTACACACCACGTGCTCTTTCTCACACATTCTTACTCTCTCTCTCTCTCTCGCTCTCTCTTTCTCTCTTCCTCTCTCAATCTCTCTCGCGCGTGCGCTCACATTTTTTTCACTTTCTCACTCTGTTTTTTCTTTTTTCTTTTGTTTTGTTTTTTTTCTGTTCTAGAAGATCCTATCTAACCCCCACATTATCTCACACAAAGACTAGCGTTTTTAAACGATCCAAAATAAACTAAGGGCACTTTTAGTGTGGCTTATGCCCTGTCCTTATTCAAGTTTCATGGAAAATCTAATTCTGACAGTTGTTAAACTTTGTTTTATTACAGCACCTATCGACTTCTAAGAGTCCCTATCTTAATTAGCTATGACACACTTGCCTTAATCTAAGTTTCGTTACGTGCTATACCTCGCCATCTTAAAGTATCTGTATCTGTATAAATCGATCCTTGTACGCGTAAGTCTCCAACGTCGTTTTCGTGTTTGGGTTCTCATTGGTCGCACACCGCATAACAATATATATAGTGGAAAGAAAAAAAAAAGAATAATAATAAGCAGACAGTGTTATGTTGTTTGGAGAATTACATGTCCATCTTTCATTATTAATTATCAACATAAAGGAATTGAGTACATTAAATGAAACAAAAAAAAATAAAATAGAAATAGAAAAAAGAAAGAAAACGGAAATAGGGAATGGCATGGGACGATTCGCGGGGGTAGGGAAATAGGAAGTTCAAAATAGATAGAAATCAAGATCATTACAAACTACAACCTTTGCTTAACAATGTAAAACAATGACTTCAAACTTCGTAAACTAAAGACTGTACAAGTCGAAGTACGATCATGCTCTCGATATAACATCGAGCCAACATGGACTCGTTTCCTTCTTTTATCTGCTTTGCTCATTCATTCTTGCAAGTCGTTCTTTCTCTTTTTCTCTCTTTCTCTCTTTCTGTCTCTCTCTCTCTCTCTCTCTCATGCATTCGCTCGTTAGCTCATTTATTCATTTATTCATTCATTCATCCATGTTCTCTCTCTCTTGCTCTCTCTTAAGCCGATATCGACTAACATGATTTACTTAAAAACACTCTACGTTTTTTCTCATTTTTTGTCTACATTAACCTACAACTACATGTTATCTGATCTAATAGAATCTACGCTAGAATTCTAAAGAAAGCTTTACGGAAAGCAGCATTGCTTGGAAACGGAGTTTCCAAAATGGTTGTGTAAACCATAGCCGGCCAGCCCAAGCACCCGACCCGCGGTGCGCAGCAAGCAGTCCTTACTATTTATATTACAAGTAGACATAATATGTTGTAGAATAATAATATATATTTATTATTAATATGAATAGCCAGTCAGTCTTGACGGGTGCGAGGTGCATAGGCTGAACGGTGCCACAGCCCCCTGCGATCGAGTAGGGAGCGAGGCAGTTTATATTCTAACTATCGCTAATTTTACTTTACCTAACTTTATCGCTTACTCGGTTACTTTTATTCTTAATCAAAATGGTTGCCTAGCCTATTCATAGTCAACACTAGCTACACACAACTTGTCGCTGTGCTCCTTTCCTTTCTTCGCGTTCTATACAATAATTTTATATCTTTTTTCTGATCACTTTCTTTCTTTCTCTCTCCCTCCCTCCCGATCCGCGGCTCTCCGTTTTTTAATCCGCGTGGGAGCTGCTGGGCTACTCGGCCGGAGCATCCTTCCACGCTCAGTCAGCACTAATCCTTTTCCTTTGTTTGGTCGTCACAATAATTATTAGTTATTTAGTACAAGTCTATTAGTAAAATTCTCAAAATTCACTATTTAATCACATGTGATTTTGTTGTCAGTCGTGGTGACAATCGCTTCTGGAACAATACACACTCGTAAATAGGTTCTCCTTTCGCCTCTTTCTTTTCTTATCCTTTCTTCCTTTCTTCTTTATCTCGTTCGTTGCTTCTTCCAACCTCTCTTCTTCTCGACTACTTTTTTTTAAATTTCTTCTTTTCTTTCATTTCTTCATCCCTTTCTCCTTCTTCTTTTTCTTCCTCTTTTCTCCTTTACTCTCTTACTCTTTCTCTCTCTCTCTCTCTCTCTCTCTCTCTCTCTCTCTCTCTCTCTCTCTCACTCACTCACTCTCTCTCTCTCTCTCCCCCTTTCTCTCTTAATGCATGGACTCAAATCGAGTAATAATCGGTCTTTTAAAAAATAGCTCATACCATTTTTTCATTTTTTATCTCTTGTCATCAAATCGTGATGTACCAAAATAAACTAAATATATTATTTACTTCAAGTCTCAACAGTGTAAAAATCTTTCATACTTTAGATGTCGTCAATAATAGTAATCGTTAATTATAATAATACAGCATATTATTGTAATATTATAATAATAGCTACGATCGCCTCTAACTCTATCTAACTACCTGTCCGCCACATGTCACATGAGCCACTCGTAGCTCGCATATTTGGTAGAAAGCTTTCTGCTAAATCGTTTCTCGACTCGATCCTAAGTCTGACAACGACGTGAAACTTTTCCGGATGTACGACGACGACCGGAGAGAGGTAGGAAAACATAGGGAGAGAACCTTTTCTTTTTTCTTTCCCCCGCCTTTTCTATACCATCGTCGTTCGAGAGTCTTTCTCATATATTTCGTTTTACACACCACTCCACACTTCATCGAAATCCCTCGCCTATTTTTTCGCTACCGCCCCATCGTTCGTTCATTATCTTCATTCAATTAGTATCGCGTTTATTCGTTCGTTCGTTCGATATAATAAATTAATTTACACTCTAACTATCATATCCCGTCGTAACAAAGCTTACTAAGTTTCTCGGGCGGCACGCGTTTCGATTACAAGAATCCGCCGTTTGATTTCTTTTCTTTATTTTTTTTCTTCTTTCTCTAAGCAACTCCTCGAACACTACCTGATGTTTCATTTTACCAATCCCGTTAGTGGCAACTATACATACAAAATCTATCAAATTCATAATCAAAAACAAACGTAGTTGATTAACTGGCTACAACGCAAAAACAATTATATTCTCTTAACTAGAAGATCAAAATTTGGCTCAGGTTTCACATTTACATTCCGATGTTAAAAATATATTATAATATTTTTCAGCATATCCCTGTCTAAGTGGATTTGTCTGAAAAGGCACAATTCTAAAAAAAATATCTGTATTCACTGTACAATTAAAACTGATATCGATTCATAGTAACTGTACTCATAAATATAACACTCTCTAAAGAGTACTATGTTTTTTTCGTTCACGTGCAATAATTATTGTATATTATAATCCTGAAGACTTTTAGAAACAAAGCTTTCCTCTCTTATGTGTTGCTTTTTTTTTCTTAGTAAAATGTATCGTTCGTGATTAAAACAGAACGTGAAATATAGTCGTAGAAGTATTAGATTAAGGTATATCCACGTGGCAGTACACACATGTGCCTGGCTTGGAATGTCTGAACGAAAATAAACCGATAAAAGTGCGGTAAGCGGGTGGAGTAGCATGTGCTGTGAATGAGGAGTTTCGCACGTCGTTGAAATTCGTTACGCGAATGGTATCTCCCTTCTCTTACAGCCAAGCCACCGGCCAGCCAGCTGGCACAAGTCCGGTTGGTACTGATTTACAACCATACTGAATCTGAATTTTTATCAACTCTAGCATTGGAAGTGCTCTCTGTATATTATTATTCTTATTATTCTTATATATCATTATTTTATTATTAATATTATATTATTATTACTCTTGGGAAGAATTCTCTTTCGTATATTTCTGAGCAGCGTTTTCATAGTTTACATTTTTGTTAAAATATTTATTCACATTCTCGAGCCTTCAGCTTCGACTCATAGTCTCCTTAGTATATGTAATACCTAAAGTTATCCTGGAAGCCTATCAGCTTGACACTAAACTGTTCATTGCAAATATCAGTTTGTCACTGTCGTATGATGTGCTGGTACAGTGTAAAGAGTCGAACTAGTGTCGAACATGTAGAAGACACGCCAGTCTCATACCCCATATTACGTCAATATCCTTTCTTGACTCGTTGCAAAATATTAACTACTTTCACCTATTTAGCTGATGGATAAAATGTATAAAAGATGGCTGGCAAGTCAATTTATCATGAGGAAGAATCTTATCTGACTTTATGTTATGTATTTATCTCATTCTATTCTTCGTTAATAATAATCCCTTGTGTTCAGCATGTGTATCGTTTCTAACTTATGTAGCCCTCAGCATATTCGTATCTGTATATTAGAAAATATAAATTTATTAACGCTGATTGAAAATAACTTTACATAGTATCAAAAATCATAATTAAGAAATTATGATTGTTAATAATTACTACATATTACTAACCTATAAACCGTATCCTACTTGGGCTGCTGAGCTTGGTACTGTTGGTAAGAATCATCAGGAGATGCTGCATTACTGGTCTGTTCAGAATCGCCCAATGGTATTGGATGGATAATGCTAGGTGGAGGATAAGTAGTATAAGAATAGGGATGAGGACTTGCTATGTACTGAAACAGGATAAATCTATCATTTAGATATATACACATATATAAGGATTATAAAGGATTTCTTATATTAATTAAATATTATAGCCAGATTGTAAAAATACATTAACCTCATCATAATTTTCTGTTAGTCATTTGAAACATATTATTGCTAAATACGTAAGAACCACTTGATTAGAAATGCTTTATATAATGTATATTTAGAAGCCTTATATTAATGACAAAGAATTTTATAAAAAATTAATATTACTTACGGAACCAGTGCCAAGATGCATTGTAGACATTTGTGTTGTAAGCTGAGGAATTATACTGTATTGAGGATTACTAGGGTCGGCAGATGGCATCATCTGTAAAAAGAAAAACAAAACAAAAAATAAAATTCCAATAAGAAACAATACTAAAGTCATATACTTGATAGTGAAAACGATATTAAAATAGATAATAATTTATCAATAATAAAATAAATTGTAAAAGATAATCATACATAATATGAATATGACATTCAAAAATAAATGTATGTTATAATTTATGCAAAAATAAATGTAACCTATTATTAGTTTTATATTGTAACAAATATTAATAATTTTATAAGAATAGAATCTATATAAATGAAAAACTGGAACAAATAAATGAAAAACTTTTCTTATAAAAACTCACGTCGACCTGTTGCATATGAGGAGGCGCGGGCTGCACGAGGTATGGTGTGACCCAAGGAGCTCCTGGTACGCTATAGCCAGGGACAGCTTGACCATAATGACGACCGTATTGAGTTAAAGTTGCTGTAGGTAACATATGAGCTGTAGCAACACCATTTTGACCAACTCCACTTGCATCATAATTCATAGTCATATTCTGGTAATAAAAAAATTAATTATCGTTATAATAATCTGCTTAAATTTGACACATATTTATATACTATTACTATTATATATTTATATACTTACTTCTCCAGTGTCTCTCCACATTGTACTTTTATACATTGATTTTTTCTTATTACCACCATCAGCAAATTTAACTAACAAGGGATCTTTAGCTCCTTGTAATGCTTTTCCATTAAATATTTGAATTATCTGTTCACACTTTTCTTTGGATTCCATTCTAAAATTTAGATAATACGCATTTGCAATTATTTGAAAATATACAATTAATAGTGTACGTATATTTTTACTAATTTGAGATGTACTAACCTTGCAAATCCAACACCCTTACTTTGTCCTGAGGTGTCGCGTAAAATGCGAGTCGAGATGACTTGTCCATATTGTTGAAGTAATCCTTCAACATCGTTTTCTTTAAAGTTCAATGGCAGGTTTGCGATATACAGATTTGTAGGATCCTGTTCCTGTTGCTGAGAAGAAAGTAAAAATACTATGCAACATATTGTATATTCCACTACTATAAATATAGCATCTTAACGAATTATTATCATTTTGACTTTTCAGATATACATCATGTATGTACTTCAGTATACTTTTTTACTTAAAATTATACTCGATCGTATGTATCCTTATTTGGGTGACAAATTGAATTAAATTTCTTATGGAATATATATAATTATATAAAACACTAATTAAAAAAAATATATATAATACAGAGTTGTTATAATATTCTATTACTTATTACATACTAAATGATAATTTCACGTGTAATATACAGTGAGTACATACATCTGATCTGAAAAATTAAAATGATTATTTTGAAAGCTGTATCTGGTATCATTTGGCACACACAATATGAACAATTTTGAACTTATAAGTATTAAAATATTTTTAATGTATCTTGGCAAAAATATAAAATCATGTTTAAAATTGTATATCTTTTGTACATTAACTTATTGATATTCATTATTAAAACATGATGTATGTCTACAACAATGATACTACAAAAAAAATTAGTAAGCTATTTAAGGAGTAATTATTCTGGACTAATCGCAAGAATGCAAATGGACAGATATCAGAAATGACTGAATATGAATTAAGACAATAATTATTGTTTTCAATGTTGAAAGGTTATCATGCTTCATGGCATTAGGCTTCTCCACATTCTGGTGGCTCTCTAAATTTGCTTTATAGATGCTTTGATATCTTTTTTTACTAAACTCATACCACATATTTCATTATTTGATATATGATCAGACTCTTTAATTTGAGATCAGAACATGCACACACAGATAGGTACATCATTGATATTTGTATTCTCTGATAATAATTTGCAATTTATAATAACAAAAATTACTGGTGTTTCTTACAATCTTTCTGTACTTTAGAGAAAAAGCAATACTTAAATATTCAATTAGAGAGACTTGTGTGAATGATTTCTTCTATTTTTCATTAAAACACATTGCAATTTGATATGATTTGATACTGGTATGACATTGACGTATAGTTTTGTGAACTAATACAATAATGTTTATGAACTAATAGAAAATAAAGATATTTCAGGAACTATATAAAATATAAGATATGAATATCATATCTGACTACAAAAATAATGAATAATAATATATTAAACTAGTACAAATAAATAAATCATTTACTTCGATAAAAAATATTTTAACAATAATGAAAGTTACTATATTTGATTGTTAAAATCTTATAGAACGTATATACAACGTATTTATATAATGCATACACTTTTAAATTCTTGTAAAAAATGAATATAAATTTTTAATCAATTACATTCATATGCCTTTTCAATTTAGCTGACATGCAAGAGCTTCTTAACTCACATTTTTAATACAACACCTTCAAAATGAGAATTCAAAAATGTGATAGAAATTTAAGCATATGCATAGGTGTGTTTAGATTGTATTTATATATTAATCATAACCTTACGTACGATTTTACTGACAAATATGTGGACAAATTTCCTCTATTCATTTTTTATACACTGAAAGCAATAGGAACAGATTACATCAGTTACATATGACATTTTCTTTTTTAAGAAAGCAAAAGGCAAAGCACAGGCATTGCAACGTGTATATAGTTTGATTTTCACAAAAAGGACTGTGATAGACTATATTTCAGAAAACATATGATGTATGTAAATATATATAAGTACATACATATATGTGTTCATGCTTATGTATTTATTTATGATTTTATAAATGAAGGATTGAAACAAACACGAGTGTATGCTAAACTAAATTTAAAATCATTATTATGCACCCTCAAGCATATTTTGAGATTCACCATTTCTGTCAAGTATCAATCAAATCTACAATTACTTGAATATACTTATACTTTACGACAATTTACTTCAATCTTGCGAATGCATTAAAACAAAAGAACAAATAATGAAAATATTATGATATAAGCCAAGCTGATGGCATTTATGTATGTATACAGATGTCCCTTTTAAAATTAATGTCTCAATTATTTCTAATAAATATTTTTCTTCCATGACGAAGATTGATGATAAACATTCATCAAAAATTTTTTACATCATTAGAATTATTTCTCTATATTTCTAAGATATAATTAACTATCTATTTTGTTTTGTATATTTTTTGTTGATACAGAAAATTAATTGTGACATTATTTTTGAAAGGGCCATTCTACATACATATACACATATGGATATATAAAGATATGTACACACATACACACACACATAAATCAATATGCATGAGTACATACGTACGTATGTGTGTGTGTATGTTTGTATAATAAAGTACTTTAATATATTTATACTTTAACTAAACGATTCATATTTTGATCAAGTGCGAGTATACATAAATATATAAGATTCAAATACTTTAGCGTAAAATAACGTATATACTTCTTTAATTGTATACACTGTTTAGCTTCAATAAGAATAGCTAATTAAATTATAAATAGTTAGATTATTAGATGTACATACTTTTTATGATACGTTAAATAAATGATCTCATTGAAGGTAAGATTCTATTGCAAGCTAAAAGGAGCATATATTGATGCAAAGTCAAGAATGTGAAGTCCATGATTCAGGTAACCATAAAACATTGTATAATTATTTTGAATTCATGGTACTTGAATCTTATAAAATAATCCTTGAATATGTTTACAAATTTATTGGTGTGCTGGTTAAACCTTCATTATTTAAGCCAAGTGTGCCAATCAGAGCCAACCAACACCCCAGGGGTAAGATAGCACCTGATCTTCACATAGCACCATTGAATGGTAAGTATACCGTGTACCCTGAGTATAGTTAATAGTGGGTACACATTGTTTAGTCGTATCATATCACATGCGAACGACATCATCACAGCTGCTTGTGGCACCCTCTGCTTTTACCACGGCCAAATTGAAAGATATTTATTTAATGTCATTCTAAATAACTTATTGATTTCATTTGATTTAAAATTATCAATATTTGATATCACAGATATACTTATATATAAATTAATTTATTTCTTGAAATATAGAATATTATATAATAATTATTCATAGAATGAACTGACACAAAACTAAATTATGTTGTATTGTAAAAAAAATAAATATTTGGCGACACAGAAAATGTTTTAATTTTTTTTAAATGGATTATTTTTACAATAACTGTATAAAATACTTTTAATTATTTCAATAGAAATATCAATAATAGTACTTTAATGTAACAAATAATTGATAGAAGTTTAAAAGTAGACTAAATAAATGTAATTTTGAAAAATCATCATAATATTGATACAACGATATTAGCAATTTGTGGCCGAGGCACAGCAGCAAGCATCAATAGGTTTGTAGGTATTTAAGACAGAATAATAGACAGAACCGATTAATGTAAAAGAGCGTTTCTAGACAAGTGAGATAGGTCTTGGTAGGGAGAGAAAAATATTGGTAAAACATAAATGAAGTTGTAATTCCATATAGATGCCCATGAGTACATTCCTTTCATTATCGATCATATGTAATAAAATATTCTATTAGAAAACCATTGACGAATATAAAATTGTATTGCATAAAAATATGTTATGCTGTAGTTGAAGTATCCATTAACACATCCATAAAGTAAGTTTTATAAAACAAAAAAAAAACGTAATAATTCTAAATTATGAAATACAAAAGGCAGTATACAGTGCAAATAAGACATCGCACATTCTGTGATAAATGTTTTGTGTTGGACAGTAATACTTGTCACACGATCACTTTTATCTTCTAATAAATTTAATTATAATGCAATCCATGGTACTCATGTGCTATATATCACTTTTTCATAATGGAACTAAGATAATTGCCTGTTGTTTAACACAATTAAAGAGAGAGAATTTTTGAGAGAATTATTAGCTATATGATACACATATGAATTTGGATAAGAATTTGGAGGGAAAACAGATGGATTAAGAACAGGGAGAATAAATGAAAATCAGATTGAGTGAGAAAGAGAAAGAAAGAGAAAGAAAGAAAAAGAAAAAGAGGTTTACTGTTACTCTGGTATTACTGTACTTGCATGCACAACCAACGTACACTTGCCAGTCTACGGAGCAACCAGATACCCACTTTCGCCATCTGCGCTTGGATGCCCTTGGCGACCAGTGCTTTCACAGCACCCTCTGCCGCCACCGGTGACTCAAAGTCTACAAAGCCATAACCTGAAAAACAATTTGATTATGAAGATAAGATTATAAAAAAGAATCTTTGTAAAACTGCATTATTTCATGTTTATATTTAAAAAAAGCGATAACTTGCAACGAGATATTTAAAATTTGGATAATATTTGTTTCTAGCAATGAGAAAAAAAAAAGAAAAAAAAATTATAAATGCAAGCGATTTTATAATAGTTAGCATGATTTAAGTAAGTACCTTTACATTTATTTGTTGTTTTATCCAATATTGCCTTTGTGGAAGTTATAGTTCCATACCTATAAAGAATTTTAGCAATTATATAGCAATTATATTATACAAATAATTAAATCTTTCATCTATTAGTAAAATATCATTTACGTACTGAGAACACATATTAACAAGGTCTTTATCTGTTGTATTTTGGTTGAGGCCACGTATGTATAAATTTGTTTTCGATAACTGTTCCGCCTGCTGCCCTTGCATAGCATTATTACTCATACTTGTGCTCATTGCCCCGCTTTGACTGCCAGTGGCACTGCTAGAACTACTGGTAGTATTGGCTGGTGACGAGGCTGTAGGTACTCGTTGTCCACCATACTAGGTAGATGAAACAAATTTGGCGTTATTAAAGTCACATCTTCATTTCTTTATTACTTATCTAAGTGATCAAAGGAGCTAAGTGTAAAATAAACTAGGAAGGAAAGAAATAGATGTTAGAAAGAACATAGCCTAGTTTTTATTGAAACTTGTTCCACTTTGCAATTTTGATTTAATTTCATCGAAAATAATGCATAATATTTATAGCAGATAATGTATTAAACATACAAGCTAAAGCCAGGAACGGTATTCAGTGATGGAGGAGTGGCTCGACGTTATTCCGCGATTCGGCAAGTTCCGACAATGAGGTTATCTCTTTACGGTCATCGTCGACTAGTGGGAATTTAACACTTTAGAGAATTTACTAAATTATAGAGAACACGCCTTTCTTCAATTCTTTGATTTCGTCGAATATTCTTCATAATCATCCACCATAATATACTTTGCATTATGTTAACAATTAAAACACTTATCGTAGAATCGAAATAACTGATATACGTGGTCGATGTGTGTGATGTTCGAATGAAAAATGGATATAAAAATAACAAAAGGAAATATGTAACAAAACGATTGTGTCCGCGTATGTATCAAACTGAAAACGTGCGCGAAGAGCAAGAAGCATGAATCCGGCAAAGGAGTCTCGCGAAAAGGAATACGATCACAATATATTTTCTTTAGCGGTATCTTGCGTGGAATGTACGTACGTCTCTGGGAAATTTGTTTCGCTTGCAGTTTGACGACACTTGCCGGAGTGACCGTGACCCCGCGTCAGCGCTGCACCGTGCCTGATTAAAGTAAGGAGGAAGGAGTAACCGGCGGCAACGACAACAAATGAATCATTTATAGACGATGAATTGTATAGAAACGATCACAATTGAGAGAGTTACACAGTCGAGTAGCGCGATTCGCGAAATAGAAAGGAAAGAGGAGGGATCCATTAGGCAGTAGTAGGTAGAAGATCGTCCGACATCGTATCGAGGCGTGCACGTCGAAGGCGGTACGCAATAGAACGACTGTAAGTTCGCGCATCCCGAGTGCACGAGTCGATAAATTAGTAGCAAGAAGAACGGCACATCGAGAAGTGGTAGAAACGTAGGGCAATTGAGAGAGAGCGTAGAGAGAGAAGAGTTGAGTGCTGAGGCGATAGTAGGAAGAAGATGAAGAAAAAAAAGAGAAAGAAGAAGAGTAATAAGGAGATCGTGCATCGTGGGATGGAAAGTAACGAGATGAATAAGGAGAAGAAGAAGAAGAAGAAGAAGAGGAAGAAAGAAGAAGAAGAAGAAGCAGAAGAAGAAGAAGAAGAAGAAGAAGAGGAAGAACAAGTAGAGAAGAAGACAGTCCGCCATGGGAGTGTACTCACCGAGACGTGCTGAGCGTAGGGGGCGGTGGCGTAAGGGTTGGCAGAGGGCGGTAACGGTTGCGCACCGACCGGTACCTGTGCCGCTGCGGCAGCCGCCGCGGCGGCACTCGGATAGCGGGTGTAAGGCGGATAGGCGGCCGCTGCTGCCACCGCAGCCGCGGCGGCGTGCGACGGCGCCGCGCCCCAAGCTGCTGCGGCGGCGCCGCTCGCTCGGTACTGCACCGGATTCCCTCCTCGTGGTCCACCGCCACCGCCGCCGCCACCGCCGCCACCACCACCACCTCCACCGCCGCCCCCGGCCGCTCCTCCCGTCGCGTTGCCCTTCAATCCGCCGCCGGCGCCGGCGCCAGCGCCGCCCCCGTGGCCACCTCCACCGCCGCCACTACCAGCCGTAGTACCGCCGCCTCCGCCACCGACTCCACCGCCGCCGCCGCCGCTCGTAGGACCCACGCCCACGCCTCCGGCGTTGGCGCCTCCACCGCCTCCACCGGCGTTACCGTTGTTAGCGCCGACGTATGTTGGCCGTGGACCGTTTGTCCCCTGAAAAACGACCAAGCGAGATACCACCACGAGATCAAATACACTATCTATCCCCTTTCCTCTCCTACTTCTATGACATACCGAACAAATCACCTCCTTCCGATCTTCCTTCCCTTCCCTTCCCTCCCCTCCCCCCCTTCTCTTCCTTTTGTAACGTCTAACCTATTATTACCTGATAATGTTCGATTAATCTCATCTAATATCGCCTTTCCTCGCGACGATCGAACGACTCTGTTACACTTTCCCCGAGATCGTTTCATCCGTTTCTCCACATTTTTCGATACGATCGAGTTCATTCGATGAACGTTGAATCTATTTGCCACACGCCGATTCATAACGAACCTCTTTACCGGTAGAGACGACTCTCATTGCGGAGTCTTGTAATCGGCAAGGCCATACGTTCGATTGATGAAAACTCGAACTCGTATACGACTCGTACGTATAAGCAACATGTTTTCCGCGTTTATCCAAAGAGAGCTAGCTAGCTATTCTTCTAACTTATTTCTCTGCAGACATCAACCACAGTATTCTTTTCTAGTTCTATCGTACCAATTAGCGCGATGCTTCGATACTTCATCTTCGATACTTTTATATTTCTCTCCGATATTAACGCTCGATACTGTGGCCCAGATTATATTCTTCGAAAAAAACGCGCGATATGTTTCTATAATATTTATCGCATGATGTAAAGTTAAAGAAACGATGGCACGAAGGATGATTTACTGCTTAAATGTCAACGGTTCGATTGAACGGCATGCAGGCAACGTAGCAGCTAGTGGACAACCATGAAATAGAGAACACGACGTGTGAAATGAGTATCGTGATATACCGACCGGATGTTACTTCCTGCTTACCACGTAGTCGCGTTATACTCTTCTTTTTTCACCCTTCGCTCTGTTTTTATATTTCTTTTATTTTTATTTTTTCAAACATACTTGCCATATTTGTCAACACTCTCTCGGAATTTGAATTCGAAACTTTACGCCAAATGATTTCAAAGTCACATTCTAAGTCAACGCGCTTTTCTTATTGTATCTAATTGAAAACATTTAATTTACCATTCTATTCAATGCCTATGATTGTATATTTGCAACTTTGTAATTCGTTGTATTAGATTTACATAGAATACACACATCTGATGTTACTAATGTAAGCTTCTCCGTCGAAATTCCTCACGTATATGGCACATGCACGCTTACGCTCTAGAAATATCTTGAATAACACCATTACTTTAAATGCGAGCCTTTACTCTAGCAAGGTAGATTGTATAAATGTATGTATGTATGTATGTAATATATGCATATACTGGTATATACAAATAAAGCGCGACTCGACACATTCAAAAATTCCATCTTGTTTTGATTACGATCGTAATGGTACTGGACTGACCTGTGGACTTCGACTTCTGTATATTACATTCATTTCTTATTGAATACAGCAACTTGACTCTAGGACTACGCGTATAATATATGAAAATATGCGTATAATGAAATCGAGAGTTATGATATAGATGTTTTATCATGTTAAATAGAAAGAAATAAAATAATAACAACAATAATAATAAAAAATTAGCAAACCAAATAAAAGCATCTTATCTGTGTTTATTTACAGCATTCCTTGTTGTATCACTAAAATATATATGCAAATTACGTTTGTACCTTACTTTCGAACACATAAATGGCATCTTAACTTACTTCCGACAAGGAAACGCAAATCTTTCCGACGTTGGTCTCTTATATATCATACACTTACCTGAAACAGAAAAGCAAATTGATAGATGTAATAATGATTTAACAGGGCTACGTAAAAGAAAATTTCGTATCTAATTATAGGGAGTAATTATCGTTTAGGAAAGAAGGCATGCTACGAAACGAAAAGATACACACACACGTGTGTGCGTGTGTGTGTAATGCGATGAAAAGCGCAAGTTAATTATCTCTTAATCACATACTATTAGAAATAATTAAACTACGTTTGACATTAACGCGCTTAGGTACGAACAACGGCGAGTAATTAAAGGATAATTAAGTTTTAACGTTGGAATAACAAAATATTCGCAATTGTACAATGCGTATACCTAACTTGGAGTCAATGTTTGATTAAAAGATGATAATCGATGATGACTGTTCGTCGATTATTCATCGTAATCGTAGCTCGTTCTAATTATCAATTCGATTGTGATAACCTACTTGAAATAGTTACAGAGAAAGCGAGTTCGCATTGCTAATATAAATAAAAATGTAAGTAATAATCCTTTCTTCAAATAAAAACGTTATTAAATAACTATATTGAACACGAATTGTATAACGATCTGATATCGAGATATCGTTGACAAAGAGAGGTTAGAATCACAGTGAAAGTTGTACGTAGGCGCGGTAAGTTAAAACATATTATGCAGAAGCGAAATAATTCGGAATATATTGAATGATACATACAATATAATCAGCATATAAATGTTATGTCGGTTGCGGATTGAAAATTTGTGGACGATTTTCCATGACAATACTCGTTTACTTAGCCGATAAGTATGGATTATTAAACAGTTTGAATCGAATTCTATCGTCGAGAGACCGGTAGCGCTGCTCTGATACATTGTTATATGATCGCAAGTTCGTTGACTTTAAGTCAGACTCGATCAACCGTGGCCTCCTCTCTCCACCACCACTATATACTACCATCACCATCACACCATCACCATCACCATCACTGCACCACCTCCTCTTCACGCACCGTTCATTCCCCTCCGCCCGCGTTTAGATCACAACGCCCTCCTACCCTCACCTCCCTCCATTGCCACCCGACCGCCATCGTGACCACCACCACCACCACCACCCCCCACCCCCACCACCACCGCCACCGCCGCCGCCATTCTCGTCTTTTATCGTCGAGTGTCAAGAATATGTGTTATAATCTTTCGATTCAACCAAATTATTTTTCCTTTTTTCCTTTTTTTTTTTTCCCCACGACATAACAACAACTTTAAGTTTTCGACCGATCTATCGATCCGTTCGTAAATACATACATACATACATACATACATACGTTTCGGCAAAGTTTTCTCAAACTAACTCGTTTGTTGAAAGATACTTGAATAATAATCTGATATTTTAAATGCGATCAACTGCTTTCTACTTTTCGATTCTTTAAACCGCAATCATTTTTCCATCGATACAACGCTTTCTCTTCGAATCGTGAAATCGTAGATATGTATATATCCGGCTGTTCTCTTAATGGGAGCCCTCGTTCGATGTTACGATCGATCGATGATATTAATTGACTTTCAAAGAGAATCTCTTAGAACGACGAAGACGACGACGACGACGATCCTCGTGGTTATAGGAACATATATCTTTTTTTTTTTTTTTTTTTTAAACGATCTCGATATATATCGCATCATTTTTCGCAGTTTGCGTAAAAGAGAAAATAAAAGATCGATAAAACAGAGAGCATGTCCGTGCGTCACACGATGTAACGAAGGTAAATGGCACGCGAGGGACCTTGACGAGCACACATCTAGGCTATAGACCTTGAACTTCGTGTCTAGATCGCGCTTCGGACGTACGATTCAGCCGCCAAATCGGGAACTCGCTCGTGTTACAAAACGTATCGGCCATAACGAGAGAAACAAGTGCGATATCTATCGTTTTACTCGGCTAAAAGGTTTTAAAAACATAATATCAAAAATCTAATTGAAAAAATGTCGATATCAACGATAATACCATGATCCGATCGATAACATTTTTCATTCAATAAATAATCCAGAGGATAACATTCTTCTTAAATAATCGGAAATTACATCTGTGTGCTGTTTTCTTTGAATCAAGTCAATATCTAATTGATAGAAGCTCGAAGAAGTCTTTAGTCATCAGCTGGAAGGCCGATTTTAAAAACAAAAACCGCGACTACCGGGAAAAGACAATCGATCGCGAAGAAGTTCGACGGAAATGAAGGAACGTGGCGAGAGCGAGGTTCAGACGACCTTGACTTTAGTGACGTCACCGGATACCGTTGTGGATAGCGCCTTGCGAACTTTGTGAATGGCATCCGGGTGTGCGTGCGAGCACGCGTTCTTTCGCGCGTGGGTGCGTTCACATGCAAGCTTTACGTGCACGCGTGTGTACACGTCTTAATACTGTGTCGGGAGTACTCAGGTATGAGACAGTAATAAAGATTGATACACGTATTTAGGTGAGATTCATAGTCCGACCATAAACGCACACACATTTCTCATTCACATTGCTCAGTAATTCCTAATTTTTATCATCGCCTGTATTCTTGCATTTTACAAAAAATACATTCTTTTCGAAAAATAGCACATTAAAAATTCTATCGATCTTTCTAATCCAACACGTGTTCTTACCGGTATAATTATGAGACCGTTTAAATCACCTTAACGATCAATAAGAAATTCTAAGTTTTGCAGGTTATATTCGTGATCTCTTTTTACAGCATTTTTATTTCCGCGCTCTTTCCATGGCGTCCATATATCCACGACATTAATGACCACGCGCATGCGCGATGGGAAAACTCATCGTATTCCGAAATACGTGATATCCATAGCAACGAGGATTAAAGACCGGTTTGTGTCCTTATATTTTCATTAGCCGATATGGATTCTCTATCGAACTTTTTAAACGAGACTAATACGAAAGTATTAGCGAAAGTAACAACATTTTGCTATACGTACGAATGAATGTATAATTATCGTAGACAAATCGCGAAAATACATAAACGTTATCGTTCATATTTTTATAATCATACCGATATATGCTTTCACTCGCATTATCCTTTCTATATTTAATGAATTTAATCGAAAATTCGCGAATGTTATAGAAGCAAAAATTATGTTCGAATATTGAAAATATTTATG
Organism: Vespula vulgaris; assembly: GCF_905475345.1. Taxonomy (NCBI): domain Eukaryota; kingdom Metazoa; phylum Arthropoda; class Insecta; order Hymenoptera; family Vespidae; genus Vespula; species Vespula vulgaris. Next base: position 11,574,635 of record NC_066587.1, read on the forward strand.
AGGAAATTCACGCCGTATAAACGAGTTAATAACAACAAGTTCGCAACATACGATGAGATGATTTGAACGAGGAAAAAAGATATCGAATTAAAAGTTTTTTTTTATTCGTTAGCTTGGTAAGATTATTTCGCGGAATGTGGTAGCGTTAGGCGTGGGTGTAAAATAGAACATGGAATGCAAAAACGCTTCGGGGTAACGTATTAATGCCGAACAAAGAGCAACGTAGATCGTCCGTGACTCATTTCCGAGAGTGCACGCACTTCAAGGCCGATGAACGACAACACATTTTTTGTTCCTTTTTGCCTTTGCCATTGCTTCGCTTTACTTTGTACAAAGAGACAAAAAGAATTCCAAAACTTTCTACTATTTTGTAACAACCTATAAATGAAAGCAGGCTAGAAACACAAATTCGAAAGATGTTCTTTTTAAAAACAAAAAAGCAAAAAAAAGACGAAAGAAAAACAATTGTAAATAGAGATAAGAATATTTTTTAATCAATTCAAATATACACTTCATTAGCCTCGTTCAAGTCGATCATTGTATCTTTACAAATGTAAATTAATTCGTAAATTATTGTCAAAAAAAAAGGAAAAAAAAGAAAAGAAAGATAAAAAAAAATCACGAAAAAAATGTATAATGGTAGACTATCCTTGGGACATTGTTTCGTACGATTAAAAAAAGCAGCGCCATCTACGATTTAATTTAATAATTACATTCGCGTATAAAAATATATTCTCTAATGTCGAAAAATTAGAAATAACAAAGTCAAATAGATTCTACATTAATGCATATGCATTTAGAATTACGTGAATACTATTTTAACATAACAAATTCTAATCTTAATGTATATTTGATTTAGTAATCGCGCACTTGAGAAATTCAAAAGTTCAAAGTACAACAAAAAAAAAGGAGCTCGTTTTTGATCGCCCTTGAAAACGATATCGTCCAAAGTCAATCGAAAGTGATCGTCGTATCTAAATATTCTGTTCCATTAGTCATTCTACGAAAATCAAACAGATGACATTACGTGAACTTGTAGTTTTTTCGTCAGCGTAATTGTTTAATTTTGCATTTATTCGTTCTAGAAGAATTAACGAGTGAATGAAAACAAACGAGTTGTATTTAAGAGGAACGCTCGTTGATAGGGAAAAATGGGATCAAAGATCGTAGATCATATAAGAATAAAAATACGTCGATAAGAAGTGAAGATTCTCTTGTCAGGTCTTACTAAAAATACGATCTCTGATTTGAGTCAGTCAACGACAAGGATAATGCAGTCGAATATATTAAACATTTCCATTTAAATAGACTCGTTAATGAGAAGCGTGATACAATTTCAACATATGGAAGATTTTTCGAAATCGCACGTTCAAACTTTAGACTACCATTTATCGCAAAATTCTTAATAGAGTTTAAAAGTACTGGAATGATGGTTTAAATTTAAATATACGAATACGTTTATAAATTACCCTTGATCAAGTCGCACGACACGAACTCCGAGTCCGACCGATGACAAACGAACAGAATTTCCGGCGCGTTTCTTCGGCCGTGTTCCACTCGTATCTCATTCGTAGAAAATTCGTTCGATATAACATCAAACACGAAGTTCACGCAGTCGCGACAACGATCCCGATGATTAATTAACAAGTATACGTTAAAGTTAAAACTTGACCTCGCCTCAAGGAGTCGAACGCGCGGCACGGATCACTAACACGTAGAGTGGAAACGCATCTTCGGATGCATCTGAAATCCGTCCAATCGGAACGATCCTCCGAGACGACACTGACGTATCAACGAGACGAGTCTCCCCGTAAGTGTATTAAAAAGAATTCATAAATTCGTTTCCAACATTTCGCCGATCGAATAAATATTCAATTCCGCGACGATTTTCCACCAAATCTTAATCGATTCGATGTTATTTGAAATCATGAAACGATACTGAGAGTCGGCAGTTCGAATTTCAAACGAAACCAATCGCATCCCACGAATCACCATAGAAAGAAGGAAAGAAAGAAAGAGAGGAGACACGCCGCGGAGAGAAAGACTCGTACGGAGTGGAGCGAAAAGAAAGGTTAGGTTTGCACGGAAGTAGTAACATAGATAGGGAGGAGTGGGAGATAGGGAGAACGAGAGAGCTTGGGTGGGGCAACGGACGCCCCGCGGCAAACTGTCAAACTACGCCGGTTCCATGGCCGCCGGCCGCCCCCATGGTAAAACTGCGTATTCTACAGAAAACCACTCGAGCATGTTCTGGGTGTTCGTTTCCTAGCAGCACAACACAACGAAGACGACGACGACGTCGAGGACGACGAGGACGACGACACGACGACGACAGGACATAGCATCGAAGCACGCGCGCAAACACACACATAATATATAAAAAAAATATATATATATTTTGTACGTATGTACAAGCGGGCATTCATCCGTCTGTGCATGTGCATGCGCGTGCGCTCGCGATGACACGCGGCGGCGCACGCCTTCGAGCGACCGGCAACGCAACAAAATGCTCCCTATAACGATGACCACCACGAACCACGTCGTGTTCGATTAAAGCGCAACACGGCCGCACTTTTTTCTAGGCGGGAGAAGAGTGGAAAGCGGGAATAGACAGAAGCGCGCGCGCGCGCGCGCGCCAGAGAGAGAAAGAGAGAGAGAAGGAGAAAAGGGGCGAGATAAAAAACGAAAGCAGAGTAAAAGAAAAAGAGAAAGAGAGAAGTAGAAGCGAATGATACTCACCATCATCTTGTAGTTGAGTTTTCTCGGCGCGGCAACGTTTTCCATTCTGACGGACATGCTAGCGGTATGTAGTTCCTAGCAGGTTTGGAACAACGATGCTCTGGTAATAGTGTTGTTGCAACTGTAGCTGTGTAGTAGTACTAAACTAGTAGTACTGGTTGTAGTGTAGTAGTAGTCGTAGTAAGTAGCGGTAATAACAGTTGTAATGGTGAAGAAGGTGGCGAAGATGTTGACGATGGTGGTGACGATGGTGTGGTGGTTGCCGTGCCACTACTAACTATCGCTGCGAGTGCGTGCACTTCGTCTTGGCAAATCGGTCGCCGACGAGCCTCGTTGCTCTTCCTCCCCTTCTCCCTCCCTGACAGCAATAGCAGGAAACAGCTCCTTGGGCGCACCTTCCTCGGCTTCGCTGCTGCTTTCTACGTACACGGAAAAGATGCGGCTGCTTCACGTGCCCGCTCTCCTCCACCCTTCGATGCCACGCGCGCCACGACGCGGCCGAGAGCACCGTCGCACGGCTCGGCGGAATGTCGTATATCTCGTGTCGTACTCCCCCTGATCGCACGGCCGATAATGAGGAGAGGGGAGGGAGGGGGAAGGAATCGCACCAGAAGAGGGGGATACAGTCGAGCTAGTGAGAGGGGGAGGCAACACTGCCAGAGATGGAGGAGAAGATGGAGGAGGTGGAGGACGGTAATGGACGAGACGCGACGAGACGAGACGAGACGAGACGAGACGAGACGCGCGGTGGCTCGCCACCGGCTGGATGGATGGCTATCGTCTGGAGAGACGAAATCGGGAATGGTGCAGGGTAAAGGAGGAAGAAGAGACGTCGGTGGTACGGCGCGTATGGTTACGGGGATCACAATAGAGCCTTTAACGCACCGACGAAACCGAACGCGACGAGCGAGAACGATAAATCACTTTGCACCGTGGCGAGGAGTGGGGGAGGAGGACGGTGGAAAGGGCGATGGAGGTACGAACGGAGGAAAGGAGGGGCGGGAGCAAGAGAGAGAGAGAGAGAGAGAGATTGGACGGACGGTGCGAAGGGGACGAGGAGCCGCGCGCGCGAGCCTCAGCGCGCTCTGTCTGCTATCGTACGATGCTGTAAGAATGTATGTGTGTGTGTATATAGGTATAGGTACTCGATACGCGTACTTATGTATTCGAGGGAGCATACGCGCGCAAGATGCGCGAGTGTGCGAAGAAGAGAGAACGAGATATGTAAAGACAGAAAGAATGATAGATGAGGGAGAAATACGAAGGAAGAAAAGGGTAGAGAAAGCCGAGCCGATGGCGATGCGAACGGATGACGAGCGTCAAGAGGGTGTGTCGATCGTACACTCTTCACACTACTACTGCTAAACTACTACTAATACTTCTTTTACACTTTACTGCACGTCGTTGTTTAACACACGCACAATACCGGCGAAAGCTTAGGCCAGCCGCGTTGAGCGGACACGAAATGTATATGTGTAATTGTACGTGTGCGTACGAGAAAGAAAGAGAGAGAAAGAGAGAGAGAAAACGCAAGAAAGATAGGTAGTGTGAGAAAAAGAGAAAGAAGAAAGATATCGAACGAGTTGCAAGGGAAAGAGAAAGAGAGAGAGAGAGAGAGAGAGAGAGAGAAAGAGAGAGAGAGAGAGAGAGAGCAAAAGTACGCGAGATTATCCGCCTACTTGGCCGTCGATTTCAGCCTTAGCGACGGCCAGTGTGTCTTCGTGATACAATCTTTCTCCTCCGCTTTTTAATTGTCCCGACGATTATTTTCTTCGTCGTCTCGTATACACCAACCTTCCTCGTCGATCTTTCCGTTGTGGTCCGCGGCGGCGCCTTTGTGACCGTCTTCGTCGTTAGTCAGGCGTCGCAATATCACCTCAGACCCCGTATACTGTATTACCTTCCTACTCGTGCTTCGTTATATGCCAGCACCACTTTGCTTTCCGTCGCTTACGCCGAACGATAGCACTATTTTTTATCCTTTACGTACTTTCCCTTGTCCGTCGCGTCCGTGCGTTCTTTCGCCACTCGCGGATTCCGTTTCCTCTCTTTTCTGTTCTTCGATTCTCCCCCCTTATTCTTTACGAATTCCGGGAATAGCACTATTAATAACGGCACGATACAAAAATATATAGCTTGTTTCCCCTCTAAATAAAATAAATTACAATGTTTAATCGTTACTTCTCGTTAGGAAACATTTAAACTGTGTTGTCTTGTAGGTAGAGTCTAAGCTACTGCCCGGCGAGATTCGCCCATCTTGTCCGAAACTGAGAAGAGTCGTCGCTTGGCGGCGCTGTTCGCACTACCACCGGTCGTGGGGTTCCAGCGGCCGCACCTGTCTGCATGGCCGCCACTCAACACGCATGGCGAGTCATGAACTCGTTAAAGCACGACAGAGAGAGAACTTTGCTTTACTCTATTCTTTCAACGAGGATGGAGAGAATTCGTTTGCTAACGGAATGGAAGGGGTTTTCTGTATCTCGCAAATGAGTTTTAGTTTGTCGCGGTTGGCGAACGTGTAGAGCCGAGCGTTACCGAAGATGGTCGAATGTTGACGAACTTTGACGAGCCGACGGCCGATGAGACGACGACGGTCTAAGGAGGGGAAGCTCGGAATGAACGAGGGAGAGGAAGAGAGAACGGGAAAAGGGGGGAGGGTGGGGGAAGGAGATGGAACGAAGGACGACGCACGATGATGAAGGGAATGAAAAGGGCATGGGGGGAGAGAAGAGGGGAGAGGGATAGAGAGAGAGAGAGTAAGCAGCAGACGCGGGTGGGTACGCTCACCCCGGCACGGACGTCCCTTCGCTATGCGGCAACGTGTGCGTTGTGCACGATTCTACGTGAAAAATGTGTACCTGAGAGAGGAGTCCTTCGAGAGGAACATCGACTCCCCTGCAACGCGATGTGTCGCGGTTGTCATGTCGGCGGAAAGCTTTGCGTCCAGGGAAATCCTGCTTCGTCCGCGCGCCAAATTGAAAGAGAGAAAGAGAGAAATGTAGAGTGGGAGATACGGATGGGGGAAGGGAAAGATGAAAGTAGAGGGAGAGAACAAGAAAAGGAGGAGAGACAGATAGGAGGGTTCTCCTTTCGTAGGGCAAGATCGATTATCCCACGGCCCTGTGGTCGTCGCTCGAAGAACTTTGGTCGCGCCTTCTCTCGCGAGAAAGTCGCGTTATCGATCGTGGAACGACCTCGCTCACTTATACTCCCTCTCGAGGTCAGGAGAGATTTTTTTGCCCTCTCTTCTACCTTCCCTCCGAAATCCCTTCGTGGTCGTTGACTTTTCGTTTCGATGTTACACGAAGCGAAATCGATTTTCCCTGCAGTTATTTCGAAGCGACCTAATGTTCGCACAACTGAAACGAATTTCTCATTGCGTTCGCTAAACTTTTGCGTGTTCTCTTTCGTACGTATGTGTGTGTGTATATATATAGATATATATATCGTTTTCGCCATTGTATCAGTAAAAATTAAAGGCCGCCGATTGGTCGATCCAGTGTCGCGAAGCACTGCAGTTGGAAGATGCGACGCATATTTGTGATCGGCTTGAGATTCCTCACTGAATGGCGTAGGATCTGGTGGAACCGAATATTTTTCGTTTCTTCTCTTCCACTTTACTTCTTGCGCTTTTCTTCTCTCGCTCGAGACACTTTTGATGGCCAACCTGTTTTTTTTTTCTGAATATTTTTTAATGAATTTTTTTCTTTCTATTTATTATTTTTTTTTTTTTATATATATATGCAGCTCGACAACACGATTGTCCCATCTCCTTAGATATGTTTGACTCCTGTGATTGGTCGAATATAACAGAGGTCCTCAAACTTCTTCATCGGTTCGTTGCCCGTTTTGACGAACGTATAATCTTATCGATCGGCTACCTCGTTTAGCTTCCTTCATCCTCTTGCTGCTGATTCTCAAATTTTGGAATTCACGAAATTTCAATTTCAAAACCGAGGAAAGAAACTATTTGTATATGTAGCCAGATACATTCGATTTTAATGATTGCCATTATAAGTGTATTTGATAAAACCCTAGCGAAATACACTTTGAGAACCGTCGCGTTTACGACCGTTTCGAAAATGTTAATAGGTCGTTGACGTAACCAGAAGCAGACCTTTCTCGTGCCTTGTTCCTCGATGCCAGGCTCCAACATTTCATTGTAAATTTTATTGCATAAACATTATTTGCTCTTTTAATTGATATCAAAAAAATTCTTTAAATTCTTGTTCAAATTCGAACGACACGTTATAATTTTCTTTTAAATCTTACTCGATGTTCACGTAGGAAACATATGTTTGTAAAATAATACAAACGCATGCGCGATTATGCAAAGAATTATTTGCATAGTATCGTCAATCTCATTTTCTAATTTTTTTCTTTTATACGGATTACAAAGTTCAGATTTTGGGGTTATTATCTAGAACAAATTAGTGTTAAGTACAAGAGGTCGCCTACGTTTATTTATCTTCTTAACGTCTTCCTATCGTATCTCTAAATAAACAAATATCTATATAAAAATGTTAATTACATTTAATCATGAGATAAGCGATAAAATGATAAAATAAATTTGGAAAATAGCGGATTATCCTATTAAATATCTCCATTAGTACCTTATCTAGTCTTTTGATATCTTCGTCTTAACGATTATTTGCATTGTTCTTTACTTTCTCTTTTTTCTCTCTCTCCCTCTCTCTTTCTTTTAGTATCAGATGTACTTTTAATATCGGACAAAGGCTAAGGAACAATATGGCTCGTTAAATATTTTGATACTTCGAAGATACAATGCGATGACGCATACAAATGAGTCGTCTACTCTAATGCGATAAATCTTGATATGCAAGACGAACTCGATGCGATCCGATGGAAAGGAAAACTTATTGAAATGAAAAGTTTTCATCTGGAGATGTTTAGGTACCTACCGTAATTTATAAAATTTTGTAATTTAGAAAATATATGACGTTAACTAAACGAGTCTTTTTATACTAAATAAATCTATTAACAATAGGCTTGCTTATATCATCAACCGTACTTTTCTTTAGTTTAAACCTTAAGCCCGGTATCCTGCTCTTACCTGAGAATCATATATCATAACTACGATAAAAGCTTACACCAGGTAAGAAAGCAAAAAGGTTTTTGCTTTTAAACGATGTCTTTCCTCGTATTTCTTACTCTTCGTTTCTCTCTCATTCACTACGAATCCATGGACAAGGTCAAGGCCGTAGACTTCCATTCCTTGACATCCTTTATAATCTTCTACGAGTCACCATAGCTGGCCTGTCTCTTTATCTTCTCCACCTCTTTGTCTTTGAACTATAATTCATTCCCTTCAACTTCAAATTAAGAATAACCTAACGGCCATCGGAGATTATCCGTAAGTTCCTAAGTCCCTTCTAACTGTTTTTACTATTTACTTATCCCGTCTACCTATATAACTCTTATTTCTATAGAATAGTCGATGCAGTAAAGGAAGCATTTTAGAAATATGAACTATGCTAAAAATTTATCTTCCTTAACAGCGGTCAAGACAATTTTACAATTGAATATTCCTAAACGATGATTTCCTATATATTCGTCGACTCTATGCTATATGTATATAAAGTAGTACGTTTATATATCAATCTAAAGATAACGCAATGGTACGCAGATTCATCGTTGGACAAGTTGCCTACGAGCAGGCACTTCAGTCGATAACTGCCGATAGCAGGAGAATAGAATTGGATCGAACTCTGCGAACACCAAGTAATCCTGTTCTCGACAAGAAAGGCCGTGTTGCATCGATTCTTCTCCAACGTCGTCCCCAGAAATCCAATGAGTACGCCAAAATTCCCTAGGGGCAGTCGGGTCAACAGGAAGTCAAGGCCACACGGTCAGTTGCACCGTGGTTCGCCGTCGATATAAATAGATGCAGGCGACTGGTATCTATGTATCTATCTGCACGCATGCCATACTATCCACAGCGAATAAACATGGATAAAGTTTCGTCCAATGATGCCAAGAAAGCATCGTTGTATTTTTACAACAAAGTTTCTTGTGAAATGCAAATGAATCGAACTTGTGCTTATCGATGCATTTCATGATATTTGTATTTCTCGACCTATCTCGTCGTAGCGTTCGTACTATATGCTAGTCTCAAAACTACATATATCGGATCGTTCGTTAGATGTAACAAATATGATTCACGTAAAATTATTTTGAAATAGACTCATTCCACAAATATATATATATATATATGATACATGTATACAAATATTTATACATAATACATATATATATATATATATACATACATATAATTTATTGATTCAATTTATTTCAAATATATCTTTCTAATACATTTGAATTTATCTATGAGAATCGATGATTTACTTATTCGGAAAAAGGTAAAGTGCGGCTAAGAATATTTCGAGGGAAATGCGTTTTACAAGAAAAGAAGAGCGCTTATTGATCCGATAGACCCTGGATGCACCGTTACGGCATCCGCTACGGAAACCGTAATCGCGTCTCTTATTTTTTGTACGATACTACGCACGATAGAAAATGTTACAGATCCAAGCAAACGTCATTGTATATATACATACATACACACACGCATATATACATATATATACACATATATACATATATACATAAAAAATCATATGATTTCCATCGATAATAAACATGGAATATCCTTTTCTATTCTCTCCTATTCATTCGACTCTTCGTTGTATCGTGATCGATACAGATCGATTCTTTAGCTTTCACCGTCTGATGATTTCAATTTACCGTTTTCCTAGAATGAAAAGGTGAAAGCTCAAGCTTTCGAAGACGTTATAGCCTGGGCTCGCAAAAATAGAAGACAGAGGGTCGTTACCATGGCGATCGAATAAGATGCATTTACAATAATTCCAATGTACAAGATGGGAACGGGTCGATGCAGGTTGCTTCGTCCTGCTTCGGTCAGTGTAAAATACATTGCGGGAGAAGCATGAGATAAAAAGAAAGAGAAAACGTGAGAGAGAGAGGGAGAGAGGAAGAGAAACAGAAAGAGAAAGAGGAAGAAAGAAAGAAAGAGAGAGAGAGAGAGAGAGAGAGAGAGAGAGAGACGGAGAGGGAGAGTAAGGGCAAGGTACGACCTTTTCGAACGCGTTGGGGGCGATTCGTTCGGTAGAAGCGGAGAAACGAAGACTGGGGGTAGGTAGGTAGATAGGTAGGTAGTAGTCGAAGTTGTCGAAGAAGGAAAGAGAGTGGAGGGTGGAGAAGATAGAAGAGAGAGAAAGGAAGGAGGTAGGATAAGGGTAAATCGACGGGTGTAGCCGTGCCTTTTGGGGCAGTGGCCCTTGCCGCGATGACTCCGAGGGTGAGAAGGGGCAGACGAGGACCTACGCGTTATTGAACGGGCATTTCCCACAAAGCGCAGACGAGGGCAACCACCCCGTAGCGTCGCGGTGCAGAGTCCTCTCCCTACTCCCTACTCTTCACCCCACCTTCCGGCAACCCTCGCTTTCCTCGCGTCTCACCCTCTCTCACCCTCCTTCCTCATCTCCCGTTCTCGCTTATGTCTACGACGCGTCTCCTCTGTCCCTCTGTTTCCTCCCTTCTACCCTTCTCTACTACCCTCCTCCCTCTCCCTCCCCTCCCCCTCTTCCCCTCCCTCTTCCTCACCCTACGTTTACGCACGTATGCACGCGCGCACATACGCACGCACGTACACGTCCAGTTTCACGACGAGCTTTATTTCGTTCTACTTCGAGCGAAAATCCTTTCCCTCTTCGAAGCTTTCGAGGGTCGTCCTAACGGTCCGGTCCCTCTATCATGGATACACCCCCCATGTCCAAGGGAAAATGAAAATTCACATACTTCTTTCTTTCTTTCTTTCTTTCTTTCTTTCTTTCTTTCTTTCCTTTCTTCCTTCATTCCCTCGTGAATTCCGGTTCTTCTTTGTCTGACAAAAACAAAAACTTAGTGTCCTTTCAGTAAGGTAAAGCTTGACGAATAGAGATATAAAATTTGACTTATCCTATTTTGTTTATTGTCTTCGAATATATCCCGTTTTGAAGGACATACGTTATTCCTTCCGAAATTTTGCTAGATCCAAACACATTTCTTTTTTCCTGAAAAACAAAAATTATGTTTATATTACGTTTTTATTATGAAAATTATACTAAAATTATGCGAAAAGATACGGCGATATCTTTGTACTTATGGATGCATTTATCGTTATTTTTGATTATTGTACCGTCGTTGTTGTGATTTTATCACTGTTTGTGACTACATTGACCATTGTATTTCCGATGTGCTATTATTCTCTTTCTTATCGTATATTAGTTATCAATTATATAATCATTAGTACGTGATAATTTTGTGTCGGTTGACCGCTATTTACGAAGTCATTGAGTCACAAATAGACAAGAACTTCGATCATTGTATACGATCTATTCTATGATTCAAAAACGATGTTTCACTTTGAAAACAATCACGTATATGAACGTTAGTTTGAAAATAATCAAACGAAAGGACAAGGTCATCGATCTAACATATCGATAGCTTATCTCTTTTTGCCGATAGTCAAGTAGAACGTAGTGGTTGCCTTTTTACTCTCGAAATATCGAATGAACGTTCGTGTTATGCCCTCTGACGGATTACACTGGAAATAATCATACTGGTTATCGATAGTTCGTAACAAATACGAGAGTATTTTGAAAACATAATATCTACAGATGGCGCTCCATCGTTTACCCATCCTTTTTTTTACTCGTCGGGTGTAAGACGCCATTTTATAATAAACCGAAAGAACGATAAATGCAATGTATTCCAGCTGTTGTTTGTAACGTGTTTTAGCCCGGAGAATTTAAACATATACATAGGAAAGGATACGTAATGGCGGAATATTTGGCATCTATATTTGGTACTGAAAAAGACAAGTAAGCTTTGTGGTAACTCCCTAAGTCAGCACTCTGTATACACTATTAAACACTAATAGGTATATTTGGTTCTTTGTTTTAGAGTAAACTGTTCATTTTATTTTAAAATTGGAGCTTGCCGTCACGGTGACAGGTGTTCACGAATTCACAATAAACCTACTTTTAGTCAGGTAAGTGTTAGAAATCTCCATAGTTCATTTTTTTAGTTCTTGTATAACTTATGTAATTAAAACGTTTTTTTTACAGACATGTTTGTTACAAAATCTTTATGTAAATCCTCAAAATTCTGCAAAAAGTGCAGATGGTTCTCATTGTACGTATACAATTAAAATTTCAATCGTACGAATATAGTCCACTTAAGAACGCCGATTTTAATAAAGTTCTTTTTAATGCAATTGCAGTAGTGGCAAACGTATCAGATGAAGAAATGCAAGAACACTACGATAATTTTTTTGAAGATGTGTTTGTGGAATGTGAGGATAAGTATGGTGAGATTGAAGAAATGAATGTTTGTGACAACCTTGGTGATCACTTAGTCGGTAATGTGTACATCAAGTTCCGAAGAGAGGAAGATGCTGAAAGAGCTGTTAACGATTTAAATAATCGATGGTTCGGAGGAAGACCAGTTTATGCTGAACTCTCTCCTGTAACCGACTTTAGAGAAGCTTGTTGTCGTCAATATGAAATGGGGTACGTATAGAATCTGTTCTTTACTAAAAACAATAAAATGCCTGTAAAATAAATGTTAATGAATTAATTTCATCTAATTTTAGTGAATGCACACGTTCAGGATTTTGTAATTTTATGCACTTAAAACCTATTTCACGCGAACTGCGACGCTACTTGTATAGCCGTAAAAAAGGTGGTAAAGGTCGATCTAGATCTCGATCAAGATCACGTGGTCGTGACCGGAAACGTAGATCTCGATCGAGAGACAGAAGATCGAGATCGAAGGATCGTCGAAAGGGAAGAGACGACAAAGGTAGAGACGGCCGATCTGGAAGATACTAATAAACTTGAAAACCAGAATATCTACAATCAAGGAGCGTAATACGCTATAAAACAACTTGAATTTTGAAAAAAGAAAAAAAATTAAACTTACTCATTTTTCTTTTTTTTTTAACAATTGTAACTTTGTTACATCATGCAGTTACTTTCTATATATGTTCTTACTTCATAAATGTATTATTTAATAAATTTGTAAGACAATAGAAAAGAATACAATAAGAAAGTTGTAAAATTTAATGCATAAAGTTATTTTTTTGAAGATTAGGAAGATCAGTATTATTTCTTAAGACAAAAACTGGCTATTACTATTTAGGCGTTTTTGCCTAGATTTTTGCACTAAATATTGAGTCTATGTATCAATAAAAATACGTCTATGTACACATAGTTAAAAATATACCGTTTAAATGAAAAATCGATGATTAATTAAATTTCAAATTATCCTTTTCAATGTTTCTTTCAATTATGTTTAAATTATGTTAAAAAAAAAATTTAGTACAACTTTTGTATTCCGATGATCATGAACAGATTTACGCGCAAGATACACGTTGTCGAGCAAAGCCATGATAATACAAGATAATACACCATGATAATACAAAAAGAGGATTGGTTATATACATATATTCTATATATATATATATTATATGTTATATGCGTGTGTATGTATGTATATATGTATACAACATATGTAATATATATATATAATATATATAAAAGAAAAAAAATACAAAACTCAAAGCACACGAAAAATTTGGAAAGACTTATAAAAACAAAAATTTCGTGACTAGAAAATTTATGAAGAATAACTATTCGAGTTACTATTTGCAAGCATTTGAAAAAATTATTGCTTTGCGTGATAGTGTGAGATATGGTGATATTACAAATAATTAAAAGAATTATACTACATTTCAACCTATTAAAATAAAACTTATTGATATTGGATGTATCATATAAAATACATTTATATATAAGTTCAATATGAGCCAATATTTTGAACTATATTAAATATTCTTAAGCTTGTAGCAAATCATAATTTCTTAACACAAATTATAGATTATTCCTGTTAAGCGAATATATTTATAAAAACCATAGATATTTCTGTAAAGTACATTCATATTGTACCAAAGAAAGTGCTTTACAGCAAATATTAATTATAAATCTATAAATTATTAAGTTTCGTTGATAAAATTTTTCGCCATTAGAATCACTATATACGCTGAATTATAAGTATGCATATAACCACCTGCATGTTGCTATATGTATAAAACTATGATATGCAATTTATTATGAATAATAGTGTAATGAAATGCACGCTATATAGCTATTAAATACAGTTAATATTAAAACTATCTATATCTATTGCTTTTATTCTGCAATCCGACAACACATAAAATATGTTTATAAATATGATTTTACAGATGTACGCACCGTACATCATCAAAAGCTTTTGAACGTTCCGAAATGACTATTGCACGAATAAATTTTTGTCGATTAATTTGCGAGGCTGACAATACAATGCATCCTTCTTTTTAATCAGTCAGACGCTATGAGAAACACTCGCGATTATTGAGCAATGTATTTTATACATTAATTTAGGATAATACCACTAGCATGATATTGTCGATAATGACAATTATGGTAATGGCGTACAAGCTGTCTTGTACTAAAATGGTACAATTGAGTCTAACAGAAAAAATGTATTTTGTGGTTTATTCTCATTTGAATTTCTCCAAAATATACTGTATACAATATTTTACTTTAATTATAAATATGTACAGTCACACATTACGACGGCGCACTAGATTTTATTAAAAAGTCTGACTTTGCACAAAGCAATGTGCATCGTTTCACCTCGCATTGTCTTAAAAAGTACACTGTTTATCAATGAGTTTTTGGGGGGCGCAATACTCTCGGTGTTTTCGTTATTTCATATCTAAGCACAGAGGTATTAATTATTTAATTAACTCGATCTCTTACCATAACTAATAGTTTTAACGACTGATTCCCTTTGTCGCTTGCTGCATCTTGAAAATATTTACACGGCTTATGTTAATAATTAATGGTTATGATATTCCATAATAGATTCACCAGGATACGAGATCAACATTCAGGGGGGCTAATCAGCATAGACAATAAATTGCTGGTTGTCCACATCCGCAACTTCGACTTGGACGAATTGAGGTTGTTGAAGTTGAATTTGTTGTACTTGTCTTCCAATGGCATTTCGCGACCTACGATGTATATACGTGTATATGCGAAGTTGTATTATATATTATAATCGTATTATATGTTTTAAATAATCGAAATAAAAAGTACGAAAACTTACTTAGCCTTTGCATGGGTCAATATGTGCGATTTAAGGTTCGTGGATTGTGCAAACTTTTTGCTACATCCATCAAATGGGCAAACGTATGGTCTGTCACCTGTGTGGATTCTGACATGGGTACGCAAATTAAAGTCAAGGCTAAATCTCTTGCCACACCCTTCGAATGTACATTGAAAAGGTTTTTCTCCCGTGTGCACCAACTGATGCCTCTTCAATTTTGAACTTTCGACAAAAGCCTTTCCACACTCTGCGCATACGTGTACTCTAGGACCATGTGTGTGTAAGTGCTTACGCATAGCACTGTTATCTCGAAACATTTTTGTGCAGCCTTTGTGAGGACAAGCAATCGTACGTTCCACACCATCCATAACAGGTGGTTTGCGTACTTTCAACTTATGTCCTGGTCTGGCAAATTCTGCCAGTTGTTTAGGATCTGATAAATCGAGACCTGGCATTCCATCAGAAACAGAACTCCCCGAATGATTAAACTTTGTATTCGACTTGCCGGTCATATATTCAGTATAATCTGGATCAGGTTCTGGATTAGAGCCTTCATCTGTAACATTGGATAAATCAAAAGTTACTAGAATTCCTTTTGTAATAACGACGCAATAGATTCTTCTTCTACAATGAGCTTCTACAATGATTCTGTCTCTTGTAAGTCAATGAGTATATCGTATATATACTTGTACGCTTCTTCTAAATATTTTTAAAAAAAAGTTTGTGCATACTTTATCAATTTACTTGGATAAAGATCGTCTTAACAGGTTATCAAAATATCTGTAAATAAGAAACGATATAAAAGATATGTCTCATATATAGGAAATTCGTTTAAGTAATTTTTTTTTCGTACAACATTATTTCTTTAACAAAGACTAAAGGAAATTCTAACCAAATCAAGAGGAAAAAATGAAAAGGAAATGGGAGGTTAATTAATCGAGAAATACATGAAATTTTGAATACGGGAAAACGCGTTGAAAGAATGGAAGAGGGAGGAGAGCGGGTGCGGGGGAAGAGCTCCATTACGCGTAGAACGACATTCCGACGCCATTTTACTCCTCAAGAGGTAAATTGAGCAAAAGAAGCCATTTTCAAAATATGGCTGCCCCCTGGCAGCATAATGGCGTTCCTTCGATCAAAACAAACAACGCAGACTGTCATCGGTGTGACTTCCATAAAACGAAGAAACGTGCAACCGAAAGAAGTCATTCTTTTTAGCGAAGCAAACCAAATTGAAGTATCGATTGGGTAGACCTACCGGAAGTACGTTCCACTAGCGTACGTTGGGTATAGCCGTTAGAAACAAGCAGATAGTCGAGTTCATATAAAAGCAGCCGAACGAAAATTTGAGGAAAATCTACTTATTGGCACGATATTTGATCGTTTAAAACTTACCATCATCCGTTCCAGATGCCCACATTGTCACCGAGAATTCTCCCTCAAGGGTTTTGATTTGCACTTGCTTCTGCTCCCACTTTCTTGCTTTCGTTTCCGAGCCCATCTCACCGAATATTGCGTGATCGGACGTTCGAAATCTGGAAGCTCCACCTTTTCTAGCTTTCTTCGTACCCTTCCTCGATGGTCCAGGACTCGATTCGACATAAATGTCGTTCTCTGGTACGGGTATCTGATCGTACACGCTCAGTGGATCGGCGCCGACGATTTCCTCTTGCGTCTGTAGAATGATTTCTTCGCGGCCTGGTTCCGGTAATGGTTGCAATGCGATCATCGGCTGTCCATCGTCCCCTTCGATAGTCGTTTCCACCGTTTCGCAAGGTATTTCCACCGGTATCGTTTCGATTTCGACCTCCTGGATTTCAGGCTCCACTTCGGTTATTATGTCCGAGGACGCCATATTAATCTCCGCTGACGCCATGTTACTAATCAAAATGGCTGGCCTCGGACGGTCGCGCGACAAGCGGCCCTGCGACGTAAGTGTCACGTGATCGTCGACTCCTACCACCATTGCCGTAAGTACGAGACCCTCCTCCGTGCATTCTCGCGCCATCTTCTTAATGCTCGAACAAACGTTGTGCGCGAGCTAGCGCAACTAAAGAACTCTACCAGAAGACCATTGGAAATACGTAAATTGTTCGTATATTGAAAGTGCATGTCGCGAGAGCACGTTGAAAAAGAAAATGAATAGAAGTGCTTGTTCTTACGAATGCATCGTGTCAGTAATTCGGTGTATATAACGTTCTAGCGCTAATTTCACACCGTCTCTTTCACGCCGAGACTCTTACTCGGAACGAAGATGCCGGAATCAATCGGTCAAGTAGTTTTCTGTCTAGAGAATATTACGAGCTACTAAACAAATGCGAATCTTTTACATTTTTTCTTACGTTCCTTTCTCGTCGTTTTCTTTTTCACTATTTCACGAGGTTGATCGATGTCTAGAAAAAACAAATCTTAAACAATATATTCCTTATATATATACATATATATATCATTTAAAAAATCATTACTATACAAAAAAATGTAACGATCACGTTGTTACAAAAATGTCTCGATAATTGAGAAAATCGATATCGTACGATTCCTTTCTTCGTGTTTTCAAATAAAACTAGAATCTGTAAATATTTACACAACTTTTTCCGAAAGAAAATTACCTTATATTTTTATATTTCTTCCTTTTATGATCATCATCGGATACAAATGAAGTACTTCGATATATGATTTAGATGAGAATGTTACAAACGATATAAAGCCACGATTTTAATGTTACAAACAATCGAAATCAACGTTCGATGCCTTAGAATTAAACACAAAAGATTTACACAAATGCGACAACCTAACTACCTACGCCGAATATCACATCTACGTATCGGTCACTACTTTCATATAGTAGCGCGATCTGGCGTTAGAAAATGTTTTAAAGGTGGAGAGAAAGCACGCTATTCAATGAAATACGTCTGCGGAAAAATATTTCATCGGACAATGCACTTTTCCATTGTAATCTTCGTATTTTATTAATAATAATAAACTGCGCATAAGAGCGCAGTACACAAAGATATACAAACAAATATGTAACGAACATTTACGTTCCTCTTATTTCATCGTATAAACGCTAACTTGCTGATAATCAGATTAACAATGTTTCTTTTTGAGTTTGAATTAGCGAAAGATGACTTGTTAACAAATTCGAAAGGAAACATTTTCTAAACGTCAATCTGCTACGAATGCAAAAAGAATTTAATAATGTACTGTTTTGTTTATTTTGTATCGCAAGTAAACGAATGAATGTTTCACCTGAAGAATATACTTAACAAATTTTTATTTTCATTTATATTTGTATTAACCTTATTAGTATATTAATTTCTTTTTTACGGTGTACGTGTTCGCGAGTGTACGTTTCCTTCGTACGGCGGACTCCATCATCCACTTTGTAGACAGAGTGAAATATGTGTAATCTTATAAAATAATTTTCTAAATATTAATCAAAAACGAAATTTTAATTATTCTCATTTTTATTATTGGAATCATTCTCAGAATCAATGAAACTGTTTCTGAATTGATTCTTTTTTAAATTCCTCCTTGCAAACATAATGTATAGAAATATTATTAAATATGTATTTTTGAAAGAGAAAACTACAAACTTTAAAAAGAATACGACGCATCGATACTTGATTTTTTCCAAATTCTCCCGACAGTTTGAAAAAGGATTTATTATAATATCTTTATAATAAAAGATTAATATTTCTCTATTTTTAAATGTTTCTTGGAATACCGTCGAATAATAATTAAGTAACAAAAGATATAAGCAATTTGTTTCAACGGAATCGAAACAATTATTACAACTGCTCGACGATCGGTAGAAAGTACCGAAAACCGCTAAAAGTTGGCGCTCGTATCGTTAATTCGTACGTGATGCCGACTATAGTCGGCATTCGTATGCAGGGATCCTCAGAAAGATGCCGATTAAAATCAGCGTTATAAAAAGAATGAAAAATTGAAATTGAAAGAAAACACTGATCAATAAAGATTTAAAAGCAAGATTAGAAAAAAATAATTGACAACAATCTGGCATGGAGTTCTTTATTTTTTTTTATTTTTTTTTTTTAATAGGCATATTTATTATAGAAGTTTTATGTGTATATTCGTCTGTTGTATATTCTATAAGTCCCTAGCAATATTTTTTATGTTATAATATGTATATATGTACATATATACATATGTATACATACACATACATATGTATATATGATGTATGTACACACACATATATATTCATTATGCCAGCTTTTTCTTTTTGCGTGTCAATATGTGTGTGTGTTCTTGTCATGTGTAAGTGCGAGTGTGTAACATGTACGTAAGTACACACATGTATATTTATACGCACGTGTTCATCATAGGTTATTTTTTATAGCACGATGGTCTTATTACATGTATACAATGTACGAAAGACCATAGCATTCCTACTAATCTCCTGCCTATAATCTGTCCAATCTGCACTTACATTATTTATTTAATTATTTATTTACTTATTTATTTACACTGATAACCTTCTTCGCTCCTCTTCTCATTTCTTTTCTCTCTCTCTCTCTCTCTCTCCTCGCTCTCTCTCTCTCTCTCTCTCTCTCTCTCGGAGCATTCACTTATCCACGCGTTAATAACGCGCGTTTATACTTTAATTAGTTATAAATTAGTGTAATTTTATTTATCTATCGTTCTCTCTTTCTCTCTCTCTCTCTCTCTCTCTCTCTCTCTTTCTCAAAGTGCATTATACATTTTCATCTCGTCAAACGATACATTCTGCTATGTAAAAGTAGAATGTCTTCATTCAAGGAGAGACACGTTTATCAGAGTTTTAATCATGCTAATTTCTTGTCGATCATTTTTAAATTTGCTTCGTTTCTTCGTTTCATTCGTTCATTGTTTATACAGCAGGACAAGAAAAAAAGAAAAAAGAAAAAGAAAACAAGAGCAAGAATCGCATCTTTCGTCTCACTTTCATACTCTCTCTCTCTCTCTCTCTCTCTCCCTCCTTCCCTCTTTCTCTCACTCTACTCTCACTCGCGTCCCCTTTTTTCACTTTTAACGGTAACAAACAAATTATGATTATTTTCTATATGATATATCTATCTATGGAAAACGTATTAACATTATATTAAAAAAAAAAAAAAAAAAAAAAGAAAAAAAATATAGAAAAAAAGATTGCCAAAAATGATTAATTTATAACAATTACGCATGCGCGGTCCTCATACACAAAGTTACACAAATTACATTGGCAAAATAAAAATCAACTTATAAGAGTACCGCCATGCGAAAAAGGGATATCATATACGTTTGAAACACTATAAATGACAAATAGAACATAATCCTTGTTGTTTTTTTTTTATATATATATATATATCGTTAACAATGACAATTACTGCCGTTCTTAATATTAAACATCTTCTCTCTCTCGTTCTCTCTCTCTCTCTCTCTCTCTCTCTCTCTCTCGTTCTCTCTCTCTCTCTCTCTCTCTCTCTGATGCGTGCATCATCGTGGAATCTTATTTCCAACGAAGTATTATGTACAACGTATTTAATTATATGAACATTCGATTATTCGTACTATATATATATATCCTAAGATAATTAAAGTTATAGTCTCACGTCCTTTCGTTAGAACGTGCACATATTTAAGAAAGTCAAATCGTAGAAAACTGATTTAAAATAAACTATATATTTTTTTTCTTTTTTAGGAATGGAAAAGCACATTCGATTTTCTTGTTTTTTTCTCTCGTTATTAAGTATATATCCGTCTCGATTGTGTCTTGAAGCAATCACGCTTTTCTTGCATACAGATATAGACAAGTTGTAAGCAGACAACAATATTGACAAAACATACGTATTTTCGTGTTGAATAATCGTTCCAATGGAGTTATTATTATGTATAAGTTCAAGTCAGCCGATTCATTCTACTTTTCTTTTTATACGAATAAGGTATATTTTAATGAGAAAATCAGTTTGCACATTGTATCATTATAATCGATATAAGTAATAATTTTATACAATTCCCAGCGGCACCTGTGTTGTTTGTGTGTCACATGGATACATGCACAAACGATTCATTCCCATACACTACACTTTGCTCTCTTTTAAAGATTGTAAATAGCTAGTGTTAAAAAATAGCGCCTTAATATGCACACCACTTATATCATCTTCTTCCATTATATTTTTTCGGTACACTTTCCTAGGCTATAAGTCCTAAATTTTTTTTTTTTTATGTATGTTTTTATTCACTTTTTTATTTTTTCCCTTCATCCTACCGTGTTTGAACTGCTCTCTTCTTTTTCTTTCTTCTTTCTTCTTTTTCTTCTTCTTCTTCTTCTTACGATACGTTTCTTATTTGCAAAGATATAAATTATTAATTCTGTGTGTGTGTACGTTCGTTTATAATAATAGGAAGAACCACAATACTCGTATCATCAGACTTGATTATCTATCATCAGAGCTTCGTAATCTTTGAAATTCTCTTCACTTAAAATTGACCCACTCGTGGCTGGTTTATTTATTTATTTATTTTTTTTCTTTTATTTGTTACCTAAATCTTGTGTAGCACTTTGGTTGCTTTTGCGGTGTTTCTTTGTTTGTTTGGTGTAAATAGAAATATAACACAACTCGTACAGTTTTCTGATCTCGATAATAAGACAACATATTTTCAGTTCCATTATGTGTGATCAACATCATACTTCAGAAACACTTTGCGAGATTATTATAAGAAATACGTTAGTATCTTTTTAGCTTACTTTTATTTATTTATTTTTTTTTCTTTCTTTATTTCAATTTTGAACCATTTCAATGAATTATATATAATAATTATCTTGCATCGATTTCAATGATCTGCTTTCTATATACAAATGTGTTATACAAACGGATCGAAATAGTGACGATGTTTGGATCTTATTCTATCAGCAATACATATATAAATAACATTAATTTATATTGTTATTAAAAATATAAAAATCTCTTTTAATCTTAAAAAGATTAATGCCTGATTCGTTTTAACATCCAAACAAATAATAGATAACTAAATCATTTGGTAAAATTATTTAATGATAAAAGAAAATGATTCTTTTTAATAGTAAAATTAATTATTAAATCGCAAATTTATATTTAAACGCAATATTTCGAATTTTGATAATAACAACGATTATTTGAGATTGTTTATTTTATTAATTAGTTATCTCTAAAACGTTTAGCTCTGAAAAGAACTTTGGATTATTGAGAAGATTTAATAAAAGATAAGACTCTACTGCATTAAAAAGACTTAAAAAATTTCCGCGTTTATGAGCAAATTATGAGGATCAATAGCGCATTTATTTCTTTCTTTTCTTTTTTTTGTTGTTTTAAATAGAAAATGCTGAAAAACGATTGAGTGTAGTTGTGCGCGAATTATGTAATATACATATATAGTCTAGAATTTCATGGTACGATATAAAAGCCAGAAAATAAAAGAAGATTGTCAGATACAAACGGATACATAATGACTATATTTGAAATACGCTATACATAATGAAGATAAAGATTAATTATTAATTATGATACAGAGATAAATGCAAGATAATTATTATATATAATTCATTGAAATGGTTTAAAGTTTAAATAAGACAAAAAAAAAATAAATAAATAAAAATAAACTGGAAAAATACTACCGCGTTTTCCTAATCAATTAATTGAATAATTGACGATGATTATTTGAAATCTCTCGCGTTATTTGATTTTTTTCTGAAAATTAGTTTAGTTTAGATAAGACCGTTATTTCAAATAACTATCAAAATAACAGTTATTTGAAGAACTTGTATTATCTGTAAATAACTGTTTATTTATCTTTTATTCGAATAAAAAGTGCCCAGCTCGTATTCCTTCTAAAACGATGCACCGTCAAAAGGTATCGGAGTTCACATTGCTTGGGCCGTCTTCGACACTGGAACTATCCTCGGCTTCTTGTAAAGAAATGAAGAACGCCGTCAGCGTCATGATAGCTACACTATGGCCTTCATGTTCTGCCGGATCTTCACCTTTCTGCCATGCCAAGAATGCATCAGAGGAAATAATATTATCCCCTGATAATTTGTTTATTATGTTCCTTAATATACCTATAAAACATACAACATAATTATTGATTACTTATGAATATTTTTTTTATCAATGTTACAGGATACTGCGATTACAACAAAACTAAACTACTTACCGCATGGAAACTCGATTTTTGTCATATGTGCTTGAATAGCGTAAAGGCATTGCAATTCTAGTACTTCATCAGTATCGACGAATCGATGAATTAATAATTGCAAATTGCTGAATATGTGCTCATTTAACTTCCACGTTTCATTAAACGGTACTACAAAAATAATATATCAATTATAAAAATGAGGAAATTAAATAGACTGTTTTCTCAAAATTGTTAGATATTACAAATTTGACGATATATACCTATGGACGTTTCTAAAATGGCAGTCATTAATGTCCTTATGAATTTAGGATCCTTAACTCTACTACCAACATTTTCCTGTAACAAATAAAAAAATACATATTAATTTTTCTAAGGACGAACTTCAGATCCCAAGCAGGTTATATTTTGCAAAAATACTTACTGTTATCCAACTACTTATTTCATCAAAAGTATTCTCTTTCATAAGCCTTTTCAGTTGTTCATGAATCTGTTGTAAACTAAGCTCGTCACTGCTAGAGCTTTTGGCACTATTATAATCTCCAATCAGGAACTCTAAATGCTAAAAGTGATAATAGTAATAATAATATTATAATAATTGAAAATAATATTCCTATTTAGAATAAACTATAAGAAAATAAATGAAACTGCGATGGAAAATCTTACATATTCCTTAGCAATCTTGTCAATGTTCTCTCTTTCCGGATCGATAATATCGTTCAATGGAAGTCTGCTTTGGTCCCACTTATCTGCAACCCATTTGGATCCTTTTTCTTGGGATAATTTCGCTAATAACTCTCCGAGAAGTTTTCCTGCACCACCTTGATTTCTTAAACTTACAAATATACTGCCCATTTCAGATAATGGCATTACTTCGTCTTTTATTGGATGAGCTGAAAAGAAAAATAAATATCCAAAGTGACAACAGAATATATTTTACCATACGAATGACTTTTAATTCCATTAAAAATTCAGGCCTGTTGAGCTATAAAATCCCGCATGGTATTATATCCTATGGTATTGTATGAAGTCATCATAAAAAATTTTATATAATTCAGATGCTTTGTTCACATATTGTGAAACAAAAGCACTGATAAAGATATAACTTGATAAGGAGTAATACTTACTTAATACTTCTGCAAGGTAAGTCCAAATCTTTGGAATATCAATAATTAGATCATCCACAAATTCTAGAACTTCGCTGAACCTACGAAATAATCACGATTGTAAATCTTTGAACGCTCACAGATAAGTATTGACTTGTAGAAAATATTATTTTCAGTATCCTTTTGGCTATATAAAAATAACATCAAGATAGAAGGTATCTTTTCTCGAAATGAAAGATATCATCACTTAAATTCATTTGAAAGAAAGAAGAAAATATTTAGAACACAAATAGTCGTAACACTCACCCTGCTTTCAAATGTTGTAAGGGTAAAATGTTTCGAGCAATCAATTGTGACATAAGTCGTGAAACTCGTTCTCGTTCGGCAGGAGATTTTTCAAGAACGAAGTTAATTGACTCACGCACGAATTTTGTAAATGTTGTATTATCAAAAGTCTGGCTCACATCAGAGATAGCGTTCTATAAAAATACACAATAAAATAAAATATAAATACTTGCTTGTGATTATGAACAGATATAATCGAATGTAATCAAATGTATTAAAATGTTATAATAACCTGTCCTCTCTTTAATATATATAGTAACGAAATCATAGTAAATCAAATTTACATTGTTATTACGATGGATTAAAGAGAAGGTATTGCGTAATATAGCACGCCAATGACTCAAGCATCTCTTAAGATAAAATAGAGATGGATCTAAGGGGCGTGCATAAGTTGAAGTTAAGTACAAATAAAGAAAAGTATTATACACAAGCCAATGATTATCAAAGTGTAAAATTTAAAAGTCATATATTTGTCGTCTTAATATGGTTTCATATTTGTTTGAATGATTTAAAAATGTTCCTTTTTTTTTTATAATAATAGGCACTGAAGAAGTAAGTATATTTATTCTTCAAAAATAATTTTATGTATTGAAAAAATTGTAAGTATAGTAGTATATGACGAAATATAATCAATATCTTGTCATTTTAATATCTCAAATAATTTAGATCATTTTTATAATCATTGGTTCGTATTATATCGAGGTAATAAAATATCGTTCTTGTGAGATCGAATACAAACTTACCTCTAAGATGTGTTCTCTTAAATAATCCTTCAATATAGAATTAAACGCTTTCGTAAACGCTTCTTCTGACAATGGAGGCTTCAGCCCACTAGACACAGATTGTGATGCAGATTTCAAAGATTGTGTTGGCATCGACACGTTTTGACTTTGAGAATTATCTAACAATGAGCTTTCTCTACTTGACGATGCACTGCTGCTTAATTGATGGCTACCGTTTCGAGAACTCCTACCATCTATAACAAATACATACATAAACGATTAAAATAATTATTTTTTAAATTATATTTACAGATAATCGTTTTATATATAAACTCAGTATCCTTTTGGCTATAAGTACTAACACCAAATCTCATATAGATTTTTCTAGGGAAATAAATTTCTCATCATATTAAATAATATGTAAAGATAAGTCAGATTCAAAAATGTATGTGCTAACGTTTTATCTTCACAATAATTCTCATTGTAATAATCATGATATAAAAGATATTTATATCAAAAAAATATATAAATATCAAAAACATATCTATAACAATTTGCGAATACGTACCATAAGAAGATTTGTAGTCCCGTCCATAATCCCTAGGTCCGGTTGATCTCGATCTAATATACACATAAAAAAAAGAAAATATTCTAAATATGATTGAACAATAAACTTAATAAATATATATTTAGGAATAATACAACTTCAGAATAAATGTTAAAATCATATAAAAAGTAGAAGATTCAGAAACTCTAGTCTGTTATGGAGGATCATCATATTCTAAATATCAGTCAACGATAATAAAATATGAAAAAGATATAATATATATGTACCCAGAAAGTTGAAGCGGAGGCATTCTCCTATCCTGTTCTATGGCAGTAATATTTTCGAGACAAGCAAATTTATTAGAATTTATTGTCTTAGCGTTATTTGCGGAAGTCTTCCACATATATACGTTCCTACTACCCAATATTAAATCATCCACGGGAGTCTAAAAAAGATATTATTCGTTCGAAAATTCTATCTCTTACTGACTTTACGTTATAAACTTTATTTTAATGTATCCCTCACTTACAGTCTTCTGCCTTAATTTTGCTGTTTCAACAGAATAGGTTTGCCTCGTCCTACCTACAGGTTGACTCCATCCACCTTCATCTGCAGGCCCAAATCCTCCTATAATATAAGATTGTAAAGACCTAATGTTCATTTAAAATTACATTATATTATTGTATCTGTATTTTAAATACCAATATCAGGATACGTATTCATTCATTTTTCTATCAAAAACTCTAGTCTAGACAAAAATATTTATATCATAAATACCGGTTTTATTGCTAATCACTATATTTTTTTTATTACATTTTATTAAAATATAACATCACAAATTAAACACATTCAAACTTACGATTCCTTTTTCTATCCGCATTGCGATCATCTTTTCTAGGTGTGTTCAACGGTGTATTGGTAAGTTGAGTATCGAGTCTTTCGGATTCAACTTCTTTTTGAATTTGATCTATCGTTTTTGGATTACTATCGTCTCTCCTTGGAATCCATTTATTAGCTCTCAAATCTATAACGTCTTGCAGCATAAAACGAATTCTAGAGCTAATTTTACCATGTCCACGACGACCAACAATATCTTGCATCTTGCTAAAATATTCTTGCATTTCCTAATGAAATAATCATTTGAAAAAATTGTATATATATTTATTTATAGATATTTTTCTCATATCAATTTCTCATCATATTAAATAATTGATTACAAATGAAAGCAATTTGTAATCACGAAGAAAAGAAGTATCCACTCACCTCAGATTTCCCCTTGGATTCTAAATCTTTTCCAACGGTTGTTAGTAGTTTACATAAACATTCAAGACTATCTTCGTCATTTTGATCTAATAAATGATTTATGCAACGATGCATAATGCCAGTTGTTAACATTCCTTGCTTATAAAGTTCACCGATAAATCTAGAAACGAAGAGAAACGGATACGATGAAAAAATATTTCTTAAAATTCCTAATCGCATGGATCATCTTACTCATTACGATTATAAATGTCTTACCGAATATTTCCTACAGATTTGATACGTATCCTACGTTCCTCCTCTTCAAGTTGTAACTGTAAATCCTTTTTCTTTTCCTACAAAAAAAAAAGAAGAAAAAAAAAACAGAATTAATAAAAATATAAAATAAAATTCACATTGATAAAAATCAAGATATCTTAGGGATATTTTTGTCAAATTAAACGATATATTTAACAACGTACAGGATCGTTACATTCTTCTATTTCTTTAATTTTACTTGCTCTCGAAACTTCATCAATTGGATTCTTTTCAAATTCTTTTTGGCATCGGCTGATAATCAGTTTTCTAAAAGTAACAGAACTTTCTGCTTGCTTTCCTCCACTTTTATCACCGCCAGATGCCTCCATCATAGCAAGTTCTTTACACATTAATGCGTATGCAACTGAAAAACTAGGTTCATCAACAGCCTGAAAATAAATAAATAAATAATTAATAGCTATCTATTTTATTAATGCTTCATAATAATATTATACTTGATACAATTGAAATATTACCTTTTCAAAGACTAAGTTGATTACACCTTGTAGTCTTTCTTGTGTATCAATTGTTAATGATCTAACTTGATCAATTAATGTATTAAATTTCTGTGGTGTAAGCTTATTTAGAACACTACGAACACGCTTGTACAGCGCTTCCGTTTTAGCATCTTCCTCGCTTAAATCGAGTTGCTTCATTCTAGTAGGGCGCCATGCATTCTCTGTCTCTCTCAATTTTACATCTTCTCTAAGAGATAGAGAGACATGAATAACATTTGGTTTAGTTGGCTTTGATTTCCCTGAAGGATGACTCTTCCGATTTGTAGGTGGCTACATACAAGAAAACATTTTCTATTTAAACTAAACATATCACTGAATATATTATATAACGTAATACAGATTTATCCATTCAGTAAACGAACATTTTTCGTCAAACACGTTCGGATCACTACTTTCATTCTTTAGTAATTCATCATTAAATATTATATCTATACTGTCGCATTTGTAATATATATTATTCCTGTTACTTACCACACCACGTGCAAGTCCTGATTTGACAAATCCAGGGAATAACGATTCTGGCCTACTTATGCTTGTGTCTTTAAATGATCTAAAATCCATTGTACTGCGAATCTACAAAGAAAAAATATACGTGATATAGAAATATACGATTTTGACGATGATACACGAAAATAGTATAATAACTATGATTACTTTTTTACCTTTGTATTATCTTTCAGAACAACTTCTAAATCCGGTAGATTATTCGGTTTAATTTTACTATTTGGATCATCTTGAAGTCGTATTAAAAATTCACGATCGTAAACTTTTTTACCACTCTTATTTATCGGACTCCATTGATCATCCTTATATGTATACTTTAGTGGTATAGAACTTTTTGATACAACAATGTCCGTTGTTGGGGATTGAGGTTCACTCTGTTCGTTTGATTTTTCCACTGTTGGCACAGGTAGAATCTTTTCTTCGCTAGATGCTTGAAACGCAGAAATTTTCATATTTTCTTCGTTCTTCTGCGCTACTATTGTTTCTAAATCAATATCCTCCTTAACAATCGCATGATCAACAACATCATTAGGAACTGACTTCATTTGGGCATTACTACACGTATTTTGAGATTTTAAAATTTGGGAATTGTCTTCTATCTTTGAAGACACTTCCTTAGTTATCTCCTTTTCACTTTTTAATTTCTCAATAATAGGAGTTTGAACAGGATCACTTTCCTTAACTATATCTGGAATCACATGTTTCTCCACTTTGGGATGGACAGCGATTGCCGTTTCCTTTTCTTTAAAAGACTCATAATTGTCTTTTTCTTTAATTTCTTTTGTCATTTCTCTAGCAGGTTGCTCCTTGTTTTCTTTTATCGGTATAGTTTCTTTATTATCTACTTGTTTCACTTCTGGTTTATTAATTGGAACTGTATTGACAAATGCATCCATATCTGTGCCTTCTTTTTCAGCTCCTTTTCGATTAAGCTCGCGAGGTTTGAGCTTATTTTTGCTCTTTTGCTTTTGCATGGCTTTACCTTAAAATAGAAAAGATAGAGAAAGATTTAGTTAAATCATGATTTTCTTTTACATGGACATAGAAGAAGATTTGCTATAATAAGGCATAATTTTCATTGTCATTAGAAAACTGTTACTTATTGCAATAGCAGCACCATTGAGAAGTGGTGCACAAGCTGCGGTAGAAAAGTGAGTATTCCGGCCAACAGCCAAAGATAATTATAGATACAGAGCAGAGTACACTACATAGCTTGACTTTCTACACTTGGACTTATCTTTATTTAAATGTGTTTCAATCATTAACAAAATAATTCATGATATATTTATTTAATGATTATTCATTATAAATTTCCTCATTAATTTTTCTAACTATATTGGCAGCATTATTTGATTCCTTTACTCGAAATAATTAATACCACAAAAACGATTCATCGTTTCAAAATAAATATGAACACAATGGTATAACAATACGTTACTATTTCTTAAACCATATATTTTATTCATTTTTAATTTTAACTTTCTTCGCACAGCATGTAGAGACATTCCAATAAAGGATATATTGTTAAATGACAAAGTTTTAAAAAATAAAAAAAAAAATAGAACAAGATAAAGAAGGATAAAGACGATTAATTAATTAGATCTTTCGTTTCTTTTTTATAAAATGCAAAAAAGAAAAGAAAAAGAAAGTGCACTCGCGTGCAAGATGGTTCAATGTACCATGATCCCTGGAACCACGTCGATTGCGACTCCTCGATCTCGAGCCACTGCTCGCTCGAGTTCTGCTACTCATTTTTCCCCTTTTTTTCTTGCTTTCTTTCTTTCTTTAAGATTTTTCAATTCACAATCCCAACAAATTGACTATAATTACTCCTATTAGCGCGTCATTATAACGACAGTATAAAATAAAATCTTTATTCCTCATTCGATCTGATTAAACGTATTAAACACGTATATTATAAAAATTACATTGTGTCACGATATTAAATCCACCGCACAAAACTCAAGTTTCACTCCTCTCACTTCTTAGAGACTAGAACACCGATTTAAAACTTATTTATAAACCGAAGATCGAGCCAAAAACGGTAGTGCACGACTTCACGATTTCCGTGTGGACGTTGCAGGAAAATAAAAGATCCATTTCGCTATAAAAAAAATATAGTATGAGAAACGAGGACTAAATAATATAAGAAATACGTTAGAACATACACCAAATTTTTCTAACTATCATCACTGAATACATATAAACACGCGCGCGCAGACACATATTATACACACATATATATATACACACACAATTTATGTATATATCTCGTTGAATAGAAACGATTTCATCGATTTACGTTATTATGAAATCCTTCTTGTACGATAATCGTTTAAAAAACTAAGAAAGAATCCTTGGCAGAAAGTTAGCACGAAACTAAAGAACACTTTGGAAAACACTTGGAAGGTATCCCCGTACGGCTTTCACGCATCTATTTTAACCTGTGAACTGGCGCACACCAACAGACGCGCGACATAGGATTTCTTAAATTAGTTCTGTTCGCCGGTCGTATGACTGAGCAAGCGCACTAAGGACCATTTTACACATGTAATTTAACCTACGCGTAGCATGGATTCTGAAGGATTCATGTGATTCATAGGATAATGATAAATATGATGATTATCATATTATTGATTCTTTTCGTCGCAATAAAAAATTATGTCATCCGATTTCGATCATTTTTCTACAATTTTAATCCTCCACAACTCCATGTAACTTCACCCTATTAACCGGGGAAGAATAGATATAAAATTTTGTCATTATTATTCTTTTATCAAGAGAACAATGAAATCTTCGTGACGAACTAATTCGTCGTCCTCAAATCATTTACTATATTCGATCAATTTTATTTCATTTTATCGAGAACAATTTATCAGTGTTAATCGATCACGAGTATACTCGTATTTGCACGTTCGTGAAAATTATGTAATTATTAAATGTAAAATTGTATAAGTCGTTATTATAATATCGTATAATGGAATATAGTGTAATATCGTTTACTACGTGTTGTGCTTAATTTTGATATATTAACAATTTTCTTGAGTTTTGAATTATTTTTTTGAATTAAGATTGAATAATAATCTTAATTCGATTATGTGAACATGGCCGTTGAAATGTATTTACTTTTTGTATCTGATAGCAAGTTATCAATGCGCTAATTGTTACTTTATATCTAAAATTTTGCAAATTTTTTCAAGTAAAAGTTATATTTACTTTAAAGTATAAATAATATTATAATTTTTACATTATATAATTTGTTTGTAGATACGATAAAAGATTGTCTCATCAGAGGTTTAATAAACTAGCTTTTGTTATGAACTATATCACCGATTACAATGAATAAAGAATATTATACTAGACTGTATGCGCTTTAAAAGTCAAAAAAAAAAAATATATCCCGATTAGAAACAATTGCGAATAATTAATCGATTTATTTAAAACGCATAATACAACGGAGAGTCCGATCATGGTTCCTGGTAGCGCAAGCATCGACCACGAGATGCCAGTTAATTCGATGCATGAAAGTAAGTTGAGTAAGATTTTATAAAAGCAGGTCGAGGTAGCTATCTCAAAAGAGCATTGCAATGAACGCACGCATAAGATTGATTTTTTTTTCTTTCTTTCTTGTTTACTACTACCTATCTCTTATTTTTCCGCAGAGTTAGATAAAACGAACGAAACGATTGGCCTGACATTTCTATTATTTAATATTTACCGTATGGTAAAAGAAAATAAAATCAGATTTTTAATTTATCGATTCAACTTTTCTAATATTTTCTCTAATATTTATATCAAGATTTATCTATCTTTTCTTCTTATAATATAACTGTATATAAACATATATACATACATCTATTTACGAAAGGTATATATATATATATAAATCTATTTACGAAAGAACAAAAATAAAATATGATAATAATAAAAAATAAATAGAAAACGTTTTTAGAATGATATTTCTATGTAATGAATATAAAAATGGATCATAGATCACAAAGGCAACATCTCCAATGAACTATGTAAATCTTTCATGCGATTAGAGAAGTTTCAAGGTTACCGCCGAAAGACTGGAAGTATTTTTTGCACAGACACGACGCGTGCTCTTGTGAAACGGCTTTAACGGAGGTCCTCTAACCGTAGCCATGCGTATGCGTGACTCGATATACGTTCCCGGCCATGACCCCATGCGTTCTAAAGACCGTTCACGGCGCATGCGGTTTTCTTCCAAGAGAACGACGGAGGAAGAGAACGTCTGGAAACAAATTCGAAGCTCTACCATCGACTACGACGAGTTTTATTCACGATTATTCGCAATTTTTCTTATTTTCAATAAGAAAAACACAACGAAAAAGAAAACGGATCTAAACAATTTAACAATTCACACATTCATTTCTTTGGAATATAATCACGAATAAGAAAATGATTTATACACAAAATTAATATATCCGAGAGTATCCAATTTAATTGAAAAAATCTATTATCTATCATAATAATAATTATTCATATATTCCACTATTCAAAATAGAAATTGATAATCCAAAAAAAAGAAAAAAACTGAAAATTATTGTCATTCCAATCAAAGCCATGAGATCCATATTCGAACGGCCATGTTGTTTTAATCGTGTTCGTGATCCCTTAATGAACAATTTTATAATTAAATATTTTTCAACAGGATTTTTCTGTTATCTACAAGATACTAAATATAAGAATGTTTTTTCTTTTGTATAATCCTTTATAATAAGCATATGTTTCGCTAACCATCGACGAATATTCTACCGTCACACTGTACTTTCGAGTAAAAGGCATGGCGAGAACAAAATGTCGGGCCCACGTTGCGGCGTGACGACATTTTTGGTTAGGTTTGATCGTACGAGTAATATATTAAAGGAATGTGTGCCTAGTAACCGAAGAAATATTTTAATATAAACAGATTTATATGTATATACATATTTAGACAGTAAATCGTGTGTGTATGTGTGTGTATATATTATATATATATACATACATTTCGAGTAGACGGAAATTTGCCTGGTTGTTCTGTCGTCGTTGATGTCGTCACATCCGCTTTGAATAACTTCGTATTAAAAAGTACGACGAATGCGACACGTGTTAAGTACAAGAAACGCACTTATCTCTCTCCAAGGATTAAAGAAAGGATTGAAAGATTTGTTCAAATTCGTATAAATATAAATAAAAGGAATAAAAAATAAAATAATAAAAAACAAAGAATGTAAAAAAAAAAATGTGAGGTGCGAGAAGCGTGTAAAGGGCGCTAGTCGGTGATTAAATTAAAGAATAAAAAAATTAAAAAAAAATATGTACAATTGTTAAATTTCTTATAACATAAAAGTACATAGAGACCAGTTCCAAATTTAAGTAAAAATCCATTCGAATAGCTTTGATATTCGTTCAGAAGCTTGATAAGAAAAAAGAACTTGAAAAATATTACGGATTAAAAATGGAAAAGAAACGTATGTATAAACGAGCAAATGGACGGACAAGTGGATGATAGAGGAGGACAAGGAGAAGGAAAAAGGAAAAGGAAACAGGAGAACGAGACGAAACGTACCCGGCTGGTACAGCACGTGCCGGCTACTGGAAGAACTCGACGCCTGCTCGAAGAGCAAATCGCCAACGTCTCCCTCCAGCGACCGAATGTGGTACCACTTTACCTATCGGCCATATTCGGGAAGTTCCGCGCGTTCTCGTAATTCGTCGTCAACCAGTTTCGCAGCAACTAACCAGTCTAGTCTTTCTCGCATCTCTTTGTGTCGCGTTGTATTAACAGATTTTAAATTATACCAGTTTTCTCACGAAAATGCGTGCGCGGGAAATCCCATATATAATATTTCAAAAAAAGAAAAAAAAATGATAATAATAATAATAATAATAACTTGAAACATTTTCAAATTCAAAGAAACAAAAGCGATCAATATATCGAACACTACTCGTAGTATGTTTTTGATACTGACTTTTCTCGTATTTAAAATTATTATAATTTATCGCATTAACAATGGTTGTCCTTCCCATGTGCTCTCTAATTATCAAAAATGTAAAATTTATTTAAATTTAATCGATTCGAACTAGACGGTTAATGTTTCTTGCATTATTTGCGAAAAATTTCTGAAAATATATGAAATAATGTTAAAAACTCACCCTTCTTTTTATTTCCCATTTTGATTCAAACAGAACCACCACTATATTCGACACGAATATGGAAATCGAGTTTTTATACGAAAAACTTTTGTTTACTCATGAAAGATGCACTACGACATTACATTCCAAAGAAATTTGACAATGAAATATACGAGAGACAAATAAAACATTTTTCGATGGTTAACCAACCATACGGTTGTTTTCAGCGACAAAGAATCATGTGTATACTTTCGCCATTGTATTTATACTACGCGATGCACACGAACGAGAAAACATGATTCTTTTAACTAGAATATCCACTACGTCACGACGAACATCTTCTCAGACATTAACCGTACTATCGATGCCTATCATTCATTAAAAAAAGAAAAAAAAAAATCTTTTCTCGATTGACGTAAACAAAATTTTTATTCGTACATTAAATTCTTATAGACATTTTTTAAATATCC
This sequence comes from Vespula vulgaris, assembly GCF_905475345.1. Lineage (NCBI taxonomy): Eukaryota > Metazoa > Arthropoda > Insecta > Hymenoptera > Vespidae > Vespula > Vespula vulgaris. The sequence goes on from NC_066587.1 coordinate 11,609,675, forward strand.
GTTGTTAGGCGAAATAACACGATGCAGCACAAGTTAAAGAACGTTCTCTTCCTATTAATGACGACGCATTTCACTACCCCTTCGAACTATACACGCGACCGGTATCAAAGGACTAAAGACGGGCGCATGATTTTTAGGTTAAGTTTGTCGAATTCTCCTCTCGCACGTTTCAAAAACCCACAAGTCACCGATCCATACCACACCCGCTTCTACCATCTATTCACCCTCTCTAAACGAACATATTCTCTCTCTATGTCTTTCTAAATATTTTTCACATTCTTTTCTACTTCTCTCTTTTCTTCCTGTTCGATTCCACTTTCACTCTTCTACCTCGCAATACGACGACGACGACGACGACGACGACGACGACGACAACGACAACG